>NC_090446.1:441125960-441272003 GCF_031143425.1 Pleurodeles waltl | reverse complement strand
TAGTGCACTTTGCACTCACTTTTCAGGGTCTTGGGGTGGGCTATTTTTCTAACCCTTACTATTTTCTAATAGTCCCAGCGACCCTCTACAAGGTCACATAGGTTTGGGGTCCATTCGTGGTTCGCATTCCACTTTTGGAGTATATGGTTTGTGTTGCCCCTATCCCTATGTGTCCCCATTGCATCCTATTGTAACTATACATTGTTTGCACTGTTTTCTAATACTATTACTGCATATTTTGGTATTGTGTACAAATATCTTGTGTATATTTGCTATCCTCATACTGAGGGTACTCACTGAGATACTTTTGGCATATTGTCATAAAAATAAAGTACCTTTATTTTTAGTATATCTGTGTATTGTGTTTTCTTATGATATTGTGCATATGACACTAGTGGTACTGTAGGAGCTTCACTCGTCTCCTAGTTCAGCCTAAGCTGCTCTGCTAAGCTACCATTATCTATCAGCCTATGCTGCTAGACACCCTATACACTAATAAGGGATAACTGGGCCTGGTGCAAGGTGTAAGTACCCCTAGGTACTCACTACAAGCCAGTCCAGCCTCTTACATTGGTTGTGCAGCGGTGGGATAAGTGCTTTGAGACTACTTACCACTCTTGTCATTGTACTTTTCATACGAGAAAAATATACAAAACAAGTTCAGTGTATGTACACCTAACCAAAAGGTTTTGCATTTCTTTTCTCACCTCTTTTCTAAAGTGCTGAAAAGTACCTCTAAACTTTCTGAAAAGTTCTTAAAAGTTTAAAAAGTTTTTTTTTCTGTCTTTCTAAAAGTTCTGAAAACTTTTTTCTCTTTTTCTATCACTTAAACTCTTTCTAAAAATGTCTGGCACAGGCCAAAATGTTGATCTGTCCAAACTTGCATATGATCACCTTAGCTGGAAAGGAACAAGGAGTCTCTGCATAGAAAGAGGTTTGAGTGTAGGGAAGAATCCTTCTTTGGAATTATTGCTTAACATGCTTAGAGAACAAGATAAGGCCAGAAGGGCCCCATCTGTTGAAAAAGTAGCTAATGGTTCCCAATCTGATCCAGGGACTCTCCTAGGAAAAGATTCAGGAAAGAAACTTCTTAGCCTGCCCATTAGTAGACAGTCTAGCATAGTTGGTACTGATGTAGAGGTACACCATACAGATAGTGTTGTCTCACATCATAGCAAGAGTATTCCTTCTCACCACAGTAGAAGTGATGTTTCTGTTAACCAAGCTGTTAGGGTGCCTTCTGTAAGGGATAGGTCTCCTTCTGTCCATTCTCATCATACTTCTGTTTCTAGACATGTCCCACCCACCCACCCTGATGAAAGATTGTTAGAAAGGGAGCTCAATAGATTGAGAGTGGAACAAACCAGACTGAAGCTCAAGAAGCAACAGCTGGATTTGGATAGACAGTCCTTAGAAGTAGAGAAGGAGAGACAGAAATTGGGTTTAGAAACCCATGGTGGCAGCAGCAGTACTCCCAATAGTCATCCTGCAAAAGAGCATGATTCTAGGAATCTGCACAAGATAGTTCCCCCTTATAAGGAGGGGGATTACATTAACAAGTGGTTTGCTGCACTTGAGAGGGCCTGTGTTGTACAGGATGTCCCTCAAAGGCAGTGGGCTGCTATCCTATGGCTATCATTTAGTGGAAAAGGTAGGGATAGGCTCCTTACTGTGAAAGAAAGTGAAGCCAATGATTTCAAAATTCTTAAGAATGCACTCCTGGATGGTTATGGCTTAACCACTGAACAATACAGGATAAAGTTCAGAGAGACCAAAAAGGAGTCTTCACAAGACTGGGTTGATTTCATTGACCATTCAGTGAAGGCCTTGGAGGGGTGGTTACATGGCAGTAAAGTTACTGATTATGACAGCCTGTATAACTTGATCCTGAGAGAGCATATTCTTAATAATTGTGTGTCTGATTTGTTGCACCAGTATCTAGTTGACTCAGATCTGACCTCTCCCCAAGAATTGGGAAAGAAGGCAGACAAATGGGTCAGAACAAGAGTGAACAGAAAAGTTCATACAGGTGGTGACAAGGATGGCAAGAAGAAAGATGGTGAAAAATCTCAAGATAAGCATGGGGATAAGGGTAAAACCAAAGATCCCACTTCAAATCTTAAACACTCTTCAGAGGGTGGGGATAAAACAAATTCTTCCTCTTCTTCTCAACCTACACAATTTAAAAAGCCTTGGTGCTTTGTGTGTAAAAACAGAGGCCATAGGCCAGGGGATAAGTCCTGTCCAGGTAAACCCCCTGAGCCTACCACCACTAATACATCAAGCTCTAGTGCCCCTAGCAGTAGTGGTACTAGTGGTGGGACTGCTGGCAACAGTCAAGCAAAGGGTGTAGTTGGGTTCACTTATGGGTCCATCATAGAAACTGGGGTAGTCAGTCCCAAGACAGTTTCTGTCACACCTAGTGGCATTGGCCTTGCCACACTGGCTGCTTGTCCCCTTACAATGGATAAGTACAGGCAGACAGTTTCAATAAATGGTGTTGAGGCCTTGGCCTACAGGGACACAGGTGCCAGTATCACTTTGGTGACTGAAAACCTAGTGGCTCCTGAACAACACATCATTGGACAACAATATAAAATTATTGATGTCCATAACTCCACTAAGTTTCTTCCCTTAGCTATAATTCAGTTTAGTTGGGGTGGAGTTACTGGCCCTAAGCAGGTGGTGGTATCACCTAGCTTACCTGTAGACTGTCTCTTAGGTAATGACCTAGAGGCCTCAGGTTGGGCTGATGTAGAGTTTTATGCCCATGCAGCCATGCTGGGCATCCCAGAGGAATTGTTCCTTCTCATTTCTACTGAAATGAAAAAGCAAAGGAGAGAAGGCCTGAAAACTCAGGATCCCTCTCCATCAACAGGTAAAAAGGGTATCACAGTATCCCCTAACCACCCTGCCATTCAGGATACCATTCCTGTGGTGGGAGAAACCTCTCCTAGGGTGGCACCTGTTCCAAGGGAAGCATCAGCTGGCAAAGCTGTACTCCCTGAGGTAGAAGTACCTCTCTGTGGGATAACTAACATTGGTGAGAAAAAGAGCACCATTTTAGTTAACATGGAGCATCCCTCCAACCATCCCAGAGAAACTTTAGTGCAGAAACTCTGCACTGCCTCACAACACTTAGGACAGCATCCCTGCCCTAGTGTGGAGCTCATAGGACAGCATCCCTGCCCTGCTCCAACCCAAGAGAAACAGCATCCCTGTTCTCTCTTCCAGCCATATGGACAAAGTTTTTGCCCAGCTATGGCTTTTCTGAGACAGCATCCCTGTCTGGCATTTCCATCACTACAAATAGGTTCAGTGGACAATTCCCACTACTCTAAACTAAAACTTACTGATAGAAACTCTGAAAATACATCTTCACATTGTTGCTTAGCTAAAAAACTTCAAACAGGGTGGTTTACATCCCCACAGGGAAGTAACCATATAGTATAGTGGATGATAAAGGGAGTAACCAGTCTATTGCAGAGCTACTCTCTACTTATCACCACTTAGACAATAAAGTCTCAACTGGCCAAGGTTAGCCTTATTGTCCTTCGTTTGGGGGGGGTTGTGTGAGAAAGTAGCCTCTTTCTAGCCTTGTTACCCCCACTTTTGGCCTGTTTGTGAGTGTATGTCAGGGTGTTTTCACTGTCTCACTGGTATCCTGCTAGCCAGGGCCCAGTGCTCATAGTGAAAACCCTATGTTTACAGTATGTTTGTTACTGGGACCCTGCTAGTCAGGACCCCAGTGCTCATAAGTTTGTGACCTATTGGTATGTGTTCACTGTGTGATGCCTAACTGTCTCACTGAGGCTCTGCTAACCAGAACCTCAGTGGTTATGCTCTCTCTTTACAAATTGTCACTAACAGGCTAGTGACCAATTTTACCAATTTACATTGGCTTACTGGAACACCCTTATCATTCCCTAGTATATGGTACTGAGGTACCCAGGGTATTGGGGTTCCAGGAGATCCCTATGGGCTGCAGCATTTCCTTTGCCACCCATAGGGAGCTCTGACAATTCCTACACAGGCCTGCCACTGCAGCCTGAGTGAAATAACGTCCACGTTATTTCACAGCCATTTTACACTGCACTTAAGTAACTTATAAGTCACCTATATGTCTAACCTTTACCTGGTAAAGGTTAGGTGCAACGTTACTTAGTGTGAGGGCACCCTGGCACTAGCCAAGGTGCCCCCACATTGTTCAGGGCCAATTCACCGGACTTTGTGAGTGCGGGGACACCATTACACGCGTGCACTACATATAGGTCACTACCTATATGTAGCTTTACAATGGTAACTCCGAATATGGCCATGTAACATGTCTATGATCATGGAATTGCCCCCTCTATGCCATCCTGGCATAGTTGGCACAATCCCATGATCCCAGTGGTCTGTAGCACAGACCCTGGTACTGCCAAACTGCCTTTCCTGGGGTTTCACTGCAGCTGCTGCTGCTGCCAACCCCTCAGACAGGTTTCTGCCCTCCTGGGGTCCAGCCAGGCTTGGCCCAGGATGGCAGAACAAAGGACTTCCTCTGAGAGAGGGTGTTACACCCTCTCCCTTTGGAAAATGGTGTGAAGGCAGGGGAGGAGTAGCCTCCCCCAGCCTCTGGAAATGCTTTCATGGGCACACATGGTGCCCATTTCTGCAAACGCCAGCCTACACCGGTTCAGGGACCCCTTAGCCCTGCTCTGGCGCGAAACTGGACAAAGGAAAGGGGAGTGACCACTCCCCTGACCTGCACCTCCCCTGGGAGGTGCCCAGAGCTCCTCCAGTGTGCTCCAGACCTCTGCCATCTTGGAAACAGAGGTGCTGCAGGCACACTGGACTGCTCTGAGTGGCCAGTGCCACCAGGTGACGTCAGAGACTCCTTCTGATAGGCTCCTTCAGGGGTTGCTAGCCTATCCTCTCTCCTAAGTAGCCAAACCCTCTTTTCTGGCTATTTAGGGTCTCTGTCTCTGGGGATTCCTTAGATAACGAATGCAAGAGCTCATCCGAGTTCCTCTGCATCTCTCTCTTCACCTTCTGCCAAGGAATCGACTGCTGACCGCGCTGGAAGCCTGCAAAACTGCAACAAAGTAGCAAAGACGACTACTGCAACTCTGTAACGCTGATCCAGCCGCCTTCTCGACTGCTTTCCTGGTGGTGCATGCTGTGGGGGTAGTCTGCCTCCTCTCTGCACTAGAAGCCCCAAAGAAATCTCCCGTGGGTCGACTGAATCGTCCCCCTGCAACCGCAGGCACCAAAGAACTGCATCACCGGTCCCCTGTGTCTCCTCTCAGCACAACGAGCGAGGTCCCTTGAATCCAGCAACTCTGTCCAAGTGACTCCCACAGTCCAGTGACTCTTCAGTCCAAGTTTGGTGGAGGTAAGTCCTTGCCTCCCCACGCCAGACTGCATTGCTGGGAACCGCGACTTTTGCAGCTACTCCGGCCTCCGTGCACTTCCGGCGGAAATCCTTTGTGCACAGTCCAGCCTGGGTCCACGGCACTCTAACCTGCATTGCACGACTTCCTAAGTTGTCCTCCGGCGACCTGGGACTCCTTTGTGCGACTTCGGGTGAGCACCATTTCACGCATCCTTGTAGTGCCTGTTTCTGGCACTTCTGCGGGTGCTGCCTGCTGCTGAGAGGGCTCCTTGTCTTGCTCGATGCCTCCTCTGTCCCCAGACGCAATTGGCGACATCCTGGTCCCTCCTGGGCCACAGCAGCACCCAAAAACCCTAACCGCACAATTTGCAGCTAGCAAGGCTTGTTGGCGGTCTTTCTTCAGGAAAACACTTCTGCACGACTCTCCACGACGTGGGGGATCCATCCTCCAAAGGGAACGTCTCTAGCCCTTGTCGTTCCTGCAGAACCTTCAGCTTCTACTGTCCAGTAGCAGCTTCTTTGCACCCACAGCTGGCATTTCCTGGGCATCTGCCCATCTCCGACTTGCTTGTGACTTTTGGACTTGGTCCCCTTGTTCCACAGGTACCCTCGACTGGAAATCCATCGTTGTTGCATTGCTGGTTTGTGTCTTTCCTGCAGAATTCCCCTATCACGACTTCTATGTCCTTTGGGGAACTTTAGTGCACTTTGCACTCACTTTTCAGGGTCTTGGGGTGGGCTATTTTTCTAACCCTTACTATTTTCTAATAGTCCCAGCGACCCTCTACAAGGTCACATAGGTTTGGGGTCCATTCGTGGTTCGCATTCCACTTTTGGAGTATATGGTTTGTGTTGCCCCTATCCCTATGTGTCCCCATTGCATCCTATTGTAACTATACATTGTTTGCACTGTTTTCTAATACTATTACTGCATATTTTGGTATTGTGTACAAATATCTTGTGTATATTTGCTATCCTCATACTGAGGGTACTCACTGAGATACTTTTGGCATATTGTCATAAAAATAAAGTACCTTTATTTTTAGTATATCTGTGTATTGTGTTTTCTTATGATATTGTGCATATGACACTAGTGGTACTGTAGGAGCTTCACTCGTCTCCTAGTTCAGCCTAAGCTGCTCTGCTAAGCTACCATTATCTATCAGCCTATGCTGCTAGACACCCTATACACTAATAAGGGATAACTGGGCCTGGTGCAAGGTGTAAGTACCCCTAGGTACTCACTACAAGCCAGTCCAGCCTCTTACATTGGTTGTGCAGCGGTGGGATAAGTGCTTTGAGACTACTTACCACTCTTGTCATTGTACTTTTCATACGAGAAAAATATACAAAACAAGTTCAGTGTATGTACACCTAACCAAAAGGTTTTGCATTTCTTTTCTCACCTCTTTTCTAAAGTGCTGAAAAGTACCTCTAAACTTTCTGAAAAGTTCTTAAAAGTTTAAAAAGTTTTTTTTTCTGTCTTTCTAAAAGTTCTGAAAACTTTTTTCTCTTTTTCTATCACTTAAACTCTTTCTAAAAATGTCTGGCACAGGCCAAAATGTTGATCTGTCCAAACTTGCATATGATCACCTTAGCTGGAAAGGAACAAGGAGTCTCTGCATAGAAAGAGGTTTGAGTGTAGGGAAGAATCCTTCTTTGGAATTATTGCTTAACATGCTTAGAGAACAAGATAAGGCCAGAAGGGCCCCATCTGTTGAAAAAGTAGCTAATGGTTCCCAATCTGATCCAGGGACTCTCCTAGGAAAAGATTCAGGAAAGAAACTTCTTAGCCTGCCCATTAGTAGACAGTCTAGCATAGTTGGTACTGATGTAGAGGTACACCATACAGATAGTGTTGTCTCACATCATAGCAAGAGTATTCCTTCTCACCACAGTAGAAGTGATGTTTCTGTTAACCAAGCTGTTAGGGTGCCTTCTGTAAGGGATAGGTCTCCTTCTGTCCATTCTCATCATACTTCTGTTTCTAGACATGTCCCACCCACCCACCCTGATGAAAGATTGTTAGAAAGGGAGCTCAATAGATTGAGAGTGGAACAAACCAGACTGAAGCTCAAGAAGCAACAGCTGGATTTGGATAGACAGTCCTTAGAAGTAGAGAAGGAGAGACAGAAATTGGGTTTAGAAACCCATGGTGGCAGCAGCAGTACTCCCAATAGTCATCCTGCAAAAGAGCATGATTCTAGGAATCTGCACAAGATAGTTCCCCCTTATAAGGAGGGGGATTACATTAACAAGTGGTTTGCTGCACTTGAGAGGGCCTGTGTTGTACAGGATGTCCCTCAAAGGCAGTGGGCTGCTATCCTATGGCTATCATTTAGTGGAAAAGGTAGGGATAGGCTCCTTACTGTGAAAGAAAGTGAAGCCAATGATTTCAAAATTCTTAAGAATGCACTCCTGGATGGTTATGGCTTAACCACTGAACAATACAGGATAAAGTTCAGAGAGACCAAAAAGGAGTCTTCACAAGACTGGGTTGATTTCATTGACCATTCAGTGAAGGCCTTGGAGGGGTGGTTACATGGCAGTAAAGTTACTGATTATGACAGCCTGTATAACTTGATCCTGAGAGAGCATATTCTTAATAATTGTGTGTCTGATTTGTTGCACCAGTATCTAGTTGACTCAGATCTGACCTCTCCCCAAGAATTGGGAAAGAAGGCAGACAAATGGGTCAGAACAAGAGTGAACAGAAAAGTTCATACAGGTGGTGACAAGGATGGCAAGAAGAAAGATGGTGAAAAATCTCAAGATAAGCATGGGGATAAGGGTAAAACCAAAGATCCCACTTCAAATCTTAAACACTCTTCAGAGGGTGGGGATAAAACAAATTCTTCCTCTTCTTCTCAACCTACACAATTTAAAAAGCCTTGGTGCTTTGTGTGTAAAAACAGAGGCCATAGGCCAGGGGATAAGTCCTGTCCAGGTAAACCCCCTGAGCCTACCACCACTAATACATCAAGCTCTAGTGCCCCTAGCAGTAGTGGTACTAGTGGTGGGACTGCTGGCAACAGTCAAGCAAAGGGTGTAGTTGGGTTCACTTATGGGTCCATCATAGAAACTGGGGTAGTCAGTCCCAAGACAGTTTCTGTCACACCTAGTGGCATTGGCCTTGCCACACTGGCTGCTTGTCCCCTTACAATGGATAAGTACAGGCAGACAGTTTCAATAAATGGTGTTGAGGCCTTGGCCTACAGGGACACAGGTGCCAGTATCACTTTGGTGACTGAAAACCTAGTGGCTCCTGAACAACACATCATTGGACAACAATATAAAATTATTGATGTCCATAACTCCACTAAGTTTCTTCCCTTAGCTATAATTCAGTTTAGTTGGGGTGGAGTTACTGGCCCTAAGCAGGTGGTGGTATCACCTAGCTTACCTGTAGACTGTCTCTTAGGTAATGACCTAGAGGCCTCAGGTTGGGCTGATGTAGAGTTTTATGCCCATGCAGCCATGCTGGGCATCCCAGAGGAATTGTTCCTTCTCATTTCTACTGAAATGAAAAAGCAAAGGAGAGAAGGCCTGAAAACTCAGGATCCCTCTCCATCAACAGGTAAAAAGGGTATCACAGTATCCCCTAACCACCCTGCCATTCAGGATACCATTCCTGTGGTGGGAGAAACCTCTCCTAGGGTGGCACCTGTTCCAAGGGAAGCATCAGCTGGCAAAGCTGTACTCCCTGAGGTAGAAGTACCTCTCTGTGGGATAACTAACATTGGTGAGAAAAAGAGCACCATTTTAGTTAACATGGAGCATCCCTCCAACCATCCCAGAGAAACTTTAGTGCAGAAACTCTGCACTGCCTCACAACACTTAGGACAGCATCCCTGCCCTAGTGTGGAGCTCATAGGACAGCATCCCTGCCCTGCTCCAACCCAAGAGAAACAGCATCCCTGTTCTCTCTTCCAGCCATATGGACAAAGTTTTTGCCCAGCTATGGCTTTTCTGAGACAGCATCCCTGTCTGGCATTTCCATCACTACAAATAGGTTCAGTGGACAATTCCCACTACTCTAAACTAAAACTTACTGATAGAAACTCTGAAAATACATCTTCACATTGTTGCTTAGCTAAAAAACTTCAAACAGGGTGGTTTACATCCCCACAGGGAAGTAACCATATAGTATAGTGGATGATAAAGGGAGTAACCAGTCTATTGCAGAGCTACTCTCTACTTATCACCACTTAGACAATAAAGTCTCAACTGGCCAAGGTTAGCCTTATTGTCCTTCGTTTGGGGGGGGTTGTGTGAGAAAGTAGCCTCTTTCTAGCCTTGTTACCCCCACTTTTGGCCTGTTTGTGAGTGTATGTCAGGGTGTTTTCACTGTCTCACTGGTATCCTGCTAGCCAGGGCCCAGTGCTCATAGTGAAAACCCTATGTTTACAGTATGTTTGTTACTGGGACCCTGCTAGTCAGGACCCCAGTGCTCATAAGTTTGTGACCTATTGGTATGTGTTCACTGTGTGATGCCTAACTGTCTCACTGAGGCTCTGCTAACCAGAACCTCAGTGGTTATGCTCTCTCTTTACAAATTGTCACTAACAGGCTAGTGACCAATTTTACCAATTTACATTGGCTTACTGGAACACCCTTATCATTCCCTAGTATATGGTACTGAGGTACCCAGGGTATTGGGGTTCCAGGAGATCCCTATGGGCTGCAGCATTTCCTTTGCCACCCATAGGGAGCTCTGACAATTCCTACACAGGCCTGCCACTGCAGCCTGAGTGAAATAACGTCCACGTTATTTCACAGCCATTTTACACTGCACTTAAGTAACTTATAAGTCACCTATATGTCTAACCTTTACCTGGTAAAGGTTAGGTGCAACGTTACTTAGTGTGAGGGCACCCTGGCACTAGCCAAGGTGCCCCCACATTGTTCAGGGCCAATTCACCGGACTTTGTGAGTGCGGGGACACCATTACACGCGTGCACTACATATAGGTCACTACCTATATGTAGCTTTACAATGGTAACTCCGAATATGGCCATGTAACATGTCTATGATCATGGAATTGCCCCCTCTATGCCATCCTGGCATAGTTGGCACAATCCCATGATCCCAGTGGTCTGTAGCACAGACCCTGGTACTGCCAAACTGCCTTTCCTGGGGTTTCACTGCAGCTGCTGCTGCTGCCAACCCCTCAGACAGGTTTCTGCCCTCCTGGGGTCCAGCCAGGCTTGGCCCAGGATGGCAGAACAAAGGACTTCCTCTGAGAGAGGGTGTTACACCCTCTCCCTTTGGAAAATGGTGTGAAGGCAGGGGAGGAGTAGCCTCCCCCAGCCTCTGGAAATGCTTTCATGGGCACACATGGTGCCCATTTCTGCAAACGCCAGCCTACACCGGTTCAGGGACCCCTTAGCCCTGCTCTGGCGCGAAACTGGACAAAGGAAAGGGGAGTGACCACTCCCCTGACCTGCACCTCCCCTGGGAGGTGCCCAGAGCTCCTCCAGTGTGCTCCAGACCTCTGCCATCTTGGAAACAGAGGTGCTGCAGGCACACTGGACTGCTCTGAGTGGCCAGTGCCACCAGGTGACGTCAGAGACTCCTTCTGATAGGCTCCTTCAGGGGTTGCTAGCCTATCCTCTCTCCTAAGTAGCCAAACCCTCTTTTCTGGCTATTTAGGGTCTCTGTCTCTGGGGATTCCTTAGATAACGAATGCAAGAGCTCATCCGAGTTCCTCTGCATCTCTCTCTTCACCTTCTGCCAAGGAATCGACTGCTGACCGCGCTGGAAGCCTGCAAAACTGCAACAAAGTAGCAAAGACGACTACTGCAACTCTGTAACGCTGATCCAGCCGCCTTCTCGACTGCTTTCCTGGTGGTGCATGCTGTGGGGGTAGTCTGCCTCCTCTCTGCACTAGAAGCCCCAAAGAAATCTCCCGTGGGTCGACTGAATCGTCCCCCTGCAACCGCAGGCACCAAAGAACTGCTTCACCGGTCCCCTGTGTCTCCTCTCAGCACAACGAGCGAGGTCCCTTGAATCCAGCAACTCTGTCCAAGTGACTCCCACAGTCCAGTGACTCTTCAGTCCAAGTTTGGTGGAGGTAAGTCCTTGCCTCCCCACGCCAGACTGCATTGCTGGGAACCGCGACTTTTGCAGCTACTCCGGCCTCCGTGCACTTCCGGCGGAAATCCTTTCTGCACAGTCCAGCCTGGGTCCACGGCACTCTAACCTGCATTGCACGACTTCCTAAGTTGTCCTCCGGCGACCTGGGACTCCTTTGTGCGACTTCGGGTGAGCACCGTTTCACGCATCCTTGTAGTGCCTGTTTCTGGCACTTCTGCGGGTGCTGCCTGCTGCTGAGAGGGCTCCTTGTCTTGCTCGATGCCTCCTCTGTCCCCAGACGCAATTGGCGACATCCTGGTCCCTCCTGGGCCACAGCAGCACCCAAAAACCCTAACCGCACAATTTGCAGCTAGCAAGGCTTGTTGGCGGTCTTTCTTCAGGAAAACACTTCTGCACGACTCTCCACGACGTGGGGGATCCATCCTCCAAAGGGAACGTCTCTAGCCCTTGTCGTTCCTGCAGAACCTTCAGCTTCTACTGTCCAGTAGCAGCTTCTTTGCACCCACAGCTGGCATTTCCTGGGCATCTGCCCATCTCCGACTTGCTTGTGACTTTTGGACTTGGTCCCCTTGTTCCACAGGTACCCTCGACTGGAAATCCATCGTTGTTGCATTGCTGGTTTGTGTCTTTCCTGCAGAATTCCCCTATCACGACTTCTATGTCCTTTGGGGAACTTTAGTGCACTTTGCACTCACTTTTCAGGGTCTTGGGGTGGGCTATTTTTCTAACCCTTACTATTTTCTAATAGTCCCAGCGACCCTCTACAAGGTCACATAGGTTTGGGGTCCATTCGTGGTTCGCATTCCACTTTTGGAGTATATGGTTTGTGTTGCCCCTATCCCTATGTGTCCCCATTGCATCCTATTGTAACTATACATTGTTTGCACTGTTTTCTAATACTATTACTGCATATTTTGGTATTGTGTACATATATCTTTTGTATATTTGCTATCCTCATACTGAGGGTACTTGTAGGAGGCTGGACTGGCTTGTAGTGAGTACCAAGGGGTACTTGCACCTTGCACCAGGCCCAGTTATCCCTTATTAGTGTATAGGGTGTCTAGCAGCATAGGCTGATAGATAATGGTAGCTTAGCAGAGCAGCTTAGGCTGAACTAGGAGACGTGTGAAGCTACTACAGTACCACTTAGTGTCATATGCACAATATCATAAGAAAACACAATACACAGTTATACTAAAAATAAAGGTACTTTATTTTTATGACAATATGCCAAAGTATCTTAGAGTGTACCCTCAGTGAGAGGATAGGAAATATACACAAGATATATATACACAATAGCAAAATTATGCAGTATAGTCTTAGAAAACAGTGCAAACAATGTATAGTTACAATAGGATGCAATGGGGAAACATAGGGATAGGGGCAACACAAACCATATACTCCAAAAGTGGAATGCGAACCACGAATGGACCCCAAACCTATGTGACCTTGTAGAGGGTCGCTGGGACTATTAGAAAATAGTAAGAGTTAGAAAAATAACCCTCCCCAAGACCCTGAAAAGTGAGTGCAAAGTGCACTAAAGTTCCCCTAAGGACAAAGTAGTCGTGTTAGAGGAATAATGCAGGAAAGACACAAACCAGCAATGCAACAACTGTGGATTTCCAATCTAGGGTACCTGTGGAACAAGGGTACCAAGTCCAAAAGTCACAAGCAAGTCGGAGATGGGCAGATGCCCAGGAAATGCCAGCTGCGGGTGCAAAGAAGCTTCAACTGGACAGAAGAAGCTGAGGTTTCTGCAGGAACGAAAAGGGCTAGAGACTTCCCCTTTGGTGGACGGATCCCTCTCGCCGTGGAGAGTTGTGCAGAAGTGTTTTGCCGCCGAAAGGACACCAAAAAGCCTTGCGAGGGGCAAATCGTGCTTTTGGCGTTTTTGGACGCTGCTGGGGCCCAGGAGGGACCAGGAGGTCGCAAATTAGACCTGAAGAGAGAGGGGACGTCGAGCAAGACAGAGAGCCCTCTTTGAAGCAGGTAGCACCCAGAGAAGTGCCAGAAACAGGCACTACGAGGATGCGTGAAACGGTGCTCGCCGAAGTTGCACAAAGGAGTCCCACGTCGCCGGAGACCAACTTAGAAAGTCATGCAATGCAGGTTAGAGTGCCGTGGACCCAGGCTTGGCTGTGCACAAAGGATTTCTGCCGGAAGTGCACAGGGGCCGGAGTAGCTTGCAAAGTCGCGGTTCCCAGCAATGCAGCCCAGCGAGGTGAGGCAAGGACTTACCTCCACCAAACTTGGACTGAAGAGTCACTGGACTGTGGGGGTCACTTGGACAGAGTCGCTGGATTCGAGGGACCTCGCTCGTCATGCTGAGAGGAGACCCAAGGGACCGGTAATGCAGCTTTTTGGTGCCTGCGGTTGCAGGGGGAAGATTCCGTCAACCCACGGGAGATTTCTTCGGAGCTTCTGGTGCAGAGAGGAGGCAGACGACCCCCACAGCGTGCACAAGCAGGAAAACAGTTGAGAAGGCGGCAGGATCAGCGCTACAGAGTTGCAGTAGTCGTCTTTGCTACTATGTTGCAGGTTTGCAGGCTTCCAGCGCGGTCAGCGGTCGTTTCCTTATCAGAAGGTGAAGAGAGAGATGCAGAGGAACTCGGATGAGCTCTTGCATTCGTTATCTGAAGTTTCCCCAGAGACAGAGACCCTAAATAGCCTGAAAAGAGGGTTTGGCTACCTAGGAGAGAGGATAGGCTAGCAACACCTGAAGGAGCCTATCACAAGGAGTCTCTGACGTCACCTGGTGGCACTGGCCACTCAGAGCAGTCCAGTGTGCCAGCAGCACCTCTGTTTCCAAGATGGCAGAGGTCTGGAGCACACTGGAGGAGCTCTGGACACCTCCCAGGGGAGGTGCAGGTCAGGGGAGTGGTCACTCCCCTTTCCTTTGTCCAGTTTCGCGCCAGAGCAGGGGCTAAGGGGTCCCTGAACCGGTGTAGACTGGCTTATGCAGAATTGGGCACCTCTGTGCCCAACAAAGCATTTCCAGAGGCTGGGGGAGGCTACTCCTTCCCTGCCTTCACACCATTTTCCAAAGGGAGAGGGTGTCACGCCCTCTCTCAGAGGAAGTTCTTTGTTCTGCCATCCTGGGCCAGGCCTGGCTGGACCCCAGGAGGGCAGCTGCCTGTCTGAGGGGTTGGCAGCAGCAGCAGCTGCAGTGAAACCCCAGGAAGGGCAGTTTGGCAGTACCAGGGTCTGTGCTACAGACCACTGGGATCATGGGATTGTGCCAACTATGCCAGGATGGCATAGAGGGGGCAATTCCATGATCATAGACATGTTACATGGCCATATTCGGAGTTACCATTGTGAAGCTACATATAGGTAGTGACCTATATGTAGCGCACGTGTGTAATGGTGTCCCCGCACTCACAAAGTTCAGGGAATTGGCTCTTAACAATGTGGGGGCACCTTGGCTAGTGCCAGGGTGCCCTCACACTAAGTAACTTTGCACCCAACCTTTACCAGGTAAAGGTTAGACATATAGGTGACTTATAAGTTACTTAAGTGCAGTGTAAAATGGCTGTGAAATAACGTGGACGTTATTTCACTCAGGCTGCAGTGGCAGGCCTGTGTAAGAATTGTCAGAGCTCCCTATGGGTGGCAAAAGAAATGCTGCAGCCCATAGGGATCTCCTGGAACCCCAATACCCTGGGTACCTCAGTACCATATACTAGGGAATTATAAGGGTGTTCCAGTAAGCCAATGTAAATTGGTAAAAATGGTCACTAGCCTGTTAGTGACAATTTGAAATAAATGAGAGAGCATAAC
This sequence comes from Pleurodeles waltl, assembly GCF_031143425.1. NCBI lineage: Eukaryota > Metazoa > Chordata > Amphibia > Caudata > Salamandridae > Pleurodeles > Pleurodeles waltl. Next base: position 441,256,753 of record NC_090446.1, on the reverse strand, counting down.
CACTGAGGTTCTGGTTAGCAGAGCCTCAGTGAGACAGTTAGGCACCACACAGGAAACATATACATGCACACCTATGAGCACTGGGGCCCTGTGTGACAGGGTCCCAGTGACACATACATATAGGCCACAAACCTATGAGCACTGGGGTCCTGACCAGCAGGATCCCAGTGACACATAACAAACATACTGAAAACATAGTGTTTTCACTATGAGCACTGAGGCCTGGCGATCAGGATCCCAGTGAGACAGTGAAAACAGTGACAAACACCCTGACATACACTCACAAACAGGCCAAAAGTGGGGGTAACAAGGCTAGAAAGAGGCTACCTTCTCACACAACCCCCCCCCAAACGAATGACAATAAGGCTAACCTTGGCCAGTTGAGACTTTATTGTCTAAGTGGTGATAAGTAGAGAGTAGCTCTGCAATAGACTGGTTACTCCCTTTATCATCCACTATATGGTTACTTCCCTGTGGGGATGTAAACCACCCTGTTTGAAGTTTTTTAGCTAAGCAACAATGTGAAGATGTATTTTTAGAGTTTCTATCAGTAAGTTTTAGTTTAGAGCAGTGGGAATTGTCCACTGAACCTATTTACAGTGATGGAAATGCCAGACAGGGATGCTGTCTCAGAAAAGCCATAGCTGGGCAAAAACTTTGTCCATGTGGCTGGAAGAGAGAACAGGGATGCTGTTTCTCTTGGGTTGGAGCAGGGCAGGGATGCTGTCCTATGAGCTCCACACTAGGGCAGGGATGCTGTCCTAAGTGTTGTGAGGCAGTGCAGGGTTTCTGCACTAAAGTTTCTCTGGTAGGGTTGGAGGGATGCTCCATGTTAACTAAAATGGTGCTCTTTTTCTCACCAATGTTAGTTATCCCACAGAGAGGTACTTCCACCTCAGGGAGTCCAGCTTTGCCAGCTGATGATTCCCTTGGAACAGGTACCACCCCAGGAGAGGTTTCTCCCACCACAGGAATGGTATCCTGAATGGTAGGGTGGTTAGGGGATACTGTGATACCCTTTTTACCTGTTGATGGAGAGGGATCCTGAGTTTTCAGGCCTTCTCTCCTTTGCTTTTTCATTTCACTTGAAGTGAGAGGGAACAATTCCTCAGGGATGCCCAGCATGGCTGCATGGGCATAAAACTCTACATCAGCCCAACCTGAGGCCTCTAGGTCATTACCTAAGAGACAGTCTACAGGTAAGCTAGGTGATACCACCACCTGCTTAGGGCCAGTAACTCCACCCCAACTAAACTGAATTGTAGCTAAGGGAAGAAACTTAGTGGAGTTATGGACATCAATAATCTTATACTGTTGTCCAATGATGTGTTGTTCAGGAGCCACAAGGTTTTGAGTCACCAAAGTGAAACTGGCACCTGTGTCCCTGTAGGCCAAGGCCTCAACACCATTTATTGAAACTGTCTGCCTGTACTTATCCATTGTAAGGGGACACGCAGCCAGTGTGGAAAGGCCAATGCCACTAGGTGTGACAGAAACTGTCTTGGGACTGATTACTTCAGTTTCCACTATGGACCCATAAGTGAACCCAACTACACCCTTTGCTTGACTGTTGCCAGCAGTCCCACCACTAGTACCACTACTGCTAGGGGCACTAGAGCTTGATGTATTAGTGGTGGTAGGCTCAGGGGGTTTACCTGGACAGGACTTATCCCCTGGCCTATGGCCTCTGTTTTTACACACAAAGCACCAAGGCTTTTTAATGTGTGCAGGTTGAGAAGAAGAGGAAGAATTATTTTTATCCCCACCCTCTGAAGAGTGTTTAAGATTTGAAGTGGGATCTTTGGTTTTACCCTTGTCCCCATGCTTATCTTGAGATTTTTCACCATCTTTCTTCTTATTGCCATCTTTGTCACCCCCTGTATGAACTTTTCTGTTCACCCTTGTTCTGACCCATTTGTCTGCCTTCTTTCCCAATTCTTGGGGAGAGGTCAGATCAGAGTCTACCAGGTACTGGTGCAACAAATCAGACACACAATTATTAAGTATATGCTCTCTCAGGATTGTGTTATACAGGCTTTCATAATCAGTAACTTTACTGCCATGTAACCACCCCTCCAAGGCCTTCACTGAATGGTCAATGAAATCAACCCAGTCTTGTGAAGACTCCTTTTTAGTCTCTCTGAACTTTATCCTGTACTGTTCAGTGGTTAAGCCATAACCATCCAGGAGTGCATTCTTAAGAACTGTAAAATTATTAGCATCATTTTCTTTCACAGTAAGGAGCCTATCCCTACCTTTTCCACTAAATGATAGCCATAGGATAGCAGCCCACTGCCTTTGAGGGACATCCTGTACAACACAGGCCCTCTCAAGTGCAGCAAACCACTTGTTAATGTCATCCCCTCCTTATAAGGGGGAACTATCTTGTGCAGATTCCTGGAATCATGCTCTTTTGCAGGATGACTATGGGGAATACTGCTGCTGCCACCATGGGTTTCTAAACCCAACTTCTGTCTTTCCTTCTCTAGTTCAAAAGACTGTCTATCCAAATCCAGCTGTTGCTTTTTAAGCTTCAGTCTGGTTTGTTCCACCCTCAACTTATTGAGTTCCCTCTCTAACATTCTGTCATCAGGGTTGGTGGGAGGGACATTTCTAGAAACAGAGCTATGATGGGAATGAACAGAAGGAGACCTGTCCCTTACAGAAGCCACCCTAACAGCTTGGTTTACAGAAACATTACTACCAGTATGGTGAGAATAAATGCTTTTGCTATGATGTGAGACAACACTATTTATTTGGTGTGGCTCATCATCATTACCATCTATGCTAGATTGTCTAGTAATGGGCAGGCTAGGAAGTTTCTTTCCTGAATCTTTTCCTGGGGGAGTCCCTGAATCAGATTGGGAACTATTAGGTACTTTTTCAACAGATGGGGCACCTATGGCCTTATCCTGTTCTCTAAGCATGTTAAGTAACAGTTCCAAGGAAGGATTTTTCCCTACACTCAAACCTCTCTCTATACAGAGACTCCTTGCTCTTTTCCAGCTAAGGTTGTCATATGCAAGTTTGGACAGATCAACACTTTGGCCTGTGCCAGACATTTTTTTAGAGAGAGTTAAAGTGATAGAAAAAGAGAAAAAAGTTTTCAGAACTTTTTGGAAAGACAGAAAAAAAACTTTTTAAACTTTTAAGAACTTTTTGAAAGTTTAGGAGTACTTTTCAGCACTTAGAAAAGAGTGAAAAGAGGAAATGCAAACCTTTTTGGCTATGTGTATATACACTGACCTTGTTTTGTATATTTTTCTCTTATGAAAAGTACAATGACAAGAGTGGTAAGTAGTCTCAAGCACTTATCCCACCACTGCACAACCAATGTAGGAGGCTGGACTGGCTTGTAGTGAGTACCAAGGGGTACTTGCACCTTGCACCAGGCCCAGTTATCCCTTATTAGTGTATAGGGTGTCTAGCAGCATAGGCTGATAGATAATGGTAGCTTAGCAGAGCAGCTTAGGCTGAACTAGGAGACGTGTGAAGCTACTACAGTACCACTTAGTGTCATATGCACAATATCATAAGAAAACACAATACACAGTTATACTAAAAATAAAGGTACTTTATTTTTATGACAGTATGCCAAAGTATCTTAGAGTGTACCCTCAGTGAGAGGATAGGAAATATACACAAGATATATATACACAATAGCAAAATTATGCAGTATAGTCTTAGAAAACAGTGCAAACAATGTATAGTTACAATAGGATGCAATGGGGAAACATAGGGATAGGGGCAACACAAACCATATACTCCAAAAGTGGAATGCGAACCACGAATGGACCCCAAACCTATGTGACCTTGTAGAGGGTCGCTGGGACTATTAGAAAATAGTAAGAGTTAGAAAAATAACCCTCCCCAAGACCCTGAAAAGTGAGTGCAAAGTGCACTAAAGTTCCCCTAAGGACAAAGTAGTCGTGTTAGAGGAATAATGCAGGAAAGACACAAACCAGCAATGCAACAACTGTGGATTTCCAATCTAGGGTACCTGTGGAACAAGGGGACCAAGTCCAAAAGTCACAAGCAAGTCGGAGATGGGCAGATGCCCAGGAAATGCCAGCTGTGGGTGCAAAGAAGCTTCAACTGGACAGAAGAAGCTGAGGTTTCTGCAGGAACGAAAAGGGCTAGAGACTTCCCCTTTGGTGGACGGATCCCTCTCGCAGTGGAGAGTCGTGTAGAAGTGTTTTCCTGCCGAAAGGACACCAACAAGCCTTGCTAGGCGCAAATCGTGCTTTTGGCGTTTTTGGACGCTGCTGGGGCCCAGGAGGGACCAGGAGTTCGCAAATTAGACCTGAAGAGAGAGGGGACGTCGAGCAAGACAAAGAGCCCTCATTGAAGCAGGTAGCACCCAGAGAAGTGCCAGAAACAGGCACTACGAGGATGCGTGAAACGGTGATCGCCGAAGTTGCACAAAGGAGTCCCACGTCGCCGGAGACCAACTTAGAAAGTCGTGCAATGCAGGTTAGAGTGCCGTGGACCCAGGCTTGGCTGTGCACAAAGGATTTCCGCCAGAAGTGCACAGGGGCCGGAGTAGCTTGCAAAGTCGCGGTTCCCAGCAATGCAGCCCAGCGAGGTGAGGCAAGGACTTACCTCCACCAAACTTGGACTGAAGAGTCACTGGACTGTGGGGGTCACTTGGACAGAGTCGCTGGATTCGAGGGACCTCGCTCGTCGTGCTGAGAGGAGACCCAAGGGACCGGTAATGCAGCTTTTTGGTGCCTGCGGTTGCAGGGGGAAGATTCCGTCGACCCACGGGAGATTTCTTCGGAGCTTCTGGTGCAGAGAGGAGGCAGGCTACCCCCACAGCATGCACAAGCAGGAAAACAGTCGAGAAGGCGGCAGGATCAGCGCTACAGAGTTGCAGTAGTCGTCTCTGCTACTATGTTGCAGGTTTGCAGGCTTCCAGCGCGGTCAGCGGTCGTTTCCTTATCAGAAGGTGAAGAGAGAGATGCAGAGGAACTCGGATGAGCTCTTGCATTCGTTATCTGAAGTTTCCCCAGAGACAGAGACCCTACATAGCCAGAAAAGAGGGTTTGGCTACCTAGGAGAGAGGAAAGGCTAGCAACACCTGAAGGAGCCTATCACAAGGAGTCTCTGACGTCACCTGGTGGCACTGGCCACTCAGAGCAGTCCAGTGTGCCAGCAGCACCTCTGTTTCCAAGATGGCAGAGGTCTGGAGCACACTGGAGGAGCTCTGGACACCTCCCAGGGGAGGTGCAGGTCAGGGGAGTGGTCACTCCCCTTTCCTTTGTCCAGTTTCGCGCCAGAGCAGGGGCTAAGGGGTCCCTGAACCGGTGTAGACTGGCTTATGCAGAATTGGGCACCTCTGTGCCCAACAAAGCATTTCCAGAGGCTGGGGGAGGCTACTCCTCCCCTGCCTTCACACCATTTTCCAAAGGGAGAGGGTGTCACACCCTCTCTCAGAGGAAGTTCTTTGTTCTGCCATCCTGGGCCAGGCCTGGCTGGACCCCAGGAGGGCAGCTGCCTGTCTGAGGGGTTGGCAGCAGCAGCAGCTGCAGTGAAACCCCAGGAAGGGCAGTTTGGCAGTACCAGGGTCTGTGCTACAGACCACTGGGATCATGGGATTGTGCCAACTATGCCAGGATGGCATAGAGGGGGCAATTCCATGATCATAGACATGTTACATGGCCATATTCGGAGTTACCATTGTGAAGCTACATATAGGTAGTGACCTATATGTAGTGCACGCGTGTAATGGTGTCCCCGCACTCACAAAGTTCAGGGAATTGGCTCTTAACAATGTGGGGGCACCTTGGCTAGTGCCAGGGTGCCCTCACACTAAGTAACTTTGCACCCAACCTTTACCAGGTAAAGGTTAGACATATAGGTGACTTATAAGTTACTTAAGTGCAGTGTAAAATGGCTGTGAAATAACGTGGACGTTATTTCACTCAGGCTGCAGTGGCAGGCCTGTGTAAGAATTGTCAGAGCTCCCTATGGGTGGCAAAAGAAATGCTGCAGCCCATAGGGATCTCCTGGAACCCCAATACCCTGGGTACCTCAGTACCATATACTAGGGAATTATAAGGGTGTTCCAGTAAGCCAATGTAAATTGGTAAAAATGGTCACTAGCCTGTTAGTGACAATTTGAAATAAATGAGAGAGCATAACCACTGAGGTTCTGGTTAGCAGAGCCTCAGTGAGACAGTTAGGCACCACACAGGGAACATATACATGCACACCTATGAGCACTGGGGCCCTGTGTGACAGGGTCCCAGTGACACATACATATAGGCCACAAACCTATGAGCACTGGGGTCCTGACCAGCAGGATCCCAGTGACACATAACAAACATACTGAAAACATAGTGTTTTCACTATGAGCACTGAGGCCTGGCGATCAGGATCCCAGTGAGACAGTGAAAACAGTGACAAACACCCTGACATACACTCACAAAGAGGCCAAAAGTGGGGGTAACAAGGCTAGAAAGAGGCTACCTTCTCACAGTACTCACTGAGATACTTTTGGCATATTGTCATAAAAATAAAGTACCTTTATTTCTGATGGATACAACTACCTGTGGATTCCTCACCTCATGAATACTCCCATGGCGCCAGCATTCGACGGAAATCTTCTTACTAGTCTCTGCACGTCGACGAGGACGTCACTGTCTCGCACGCGACGCCGTCTGACGTCATACAGGCAATAAGAGGTCCTCGACGACGTGCAGACGTCAGTTCCCTTTTTTCCGTGCATTCGAAACGGTTATCTTCGAGGGAGCAACTGTTACTCTTGCGGTTACAGTGTATATCTTGCTGCGTACTCTTTCTCTGTGGAAATAATGTCGCAGAGAAAGTCTGGATTTAAGCCTTGTCGTGAGTGTGGAGGCAAGATGTCGGTGACGGATCCTCATTCCGATTGCCTTTGGTGTTTGAGCTCCGACCACGACGTCTCGACTTGTGATTCGTGTCAGCACATGAATCCGAAGGCCCTTAAAGAACGCGAGGCGAAGCTGTTTATGGCCAAGTCAAAGGAGAAGCATCACAAGAAAAAGTCTTCTCCAAGACATCGGCGTCATCGAGACTCCCGGCGCCGTAGAGAATCTCGGCGTCATTCAAGGGAGGTTCGTTCCAGGTCTCCGGATCGGCGCCGGAGGACATGGGAGGTCAGCCCCACGGTGACGCCGCATCCTTCGACGCCGTTGCTCTCTCCGGCGTCTCCAACTTCGCCTGGACAGGCGTCGGTGATTGAGGTATTGGAGCCTCAAGTGTTTTCTCCGGCACAGACGCCGAGGCCGGCGTCGGGGTCGCCTCTGAGTCAGGCACCCCAGTATCCGGCTTTTCCCACCCCTGGAGCCGATAGTTCCGCATTCTTGAATGCGATGTATGCCATCTTCCAACAGATGGCTCCAGGGGGTGCTCCGGCTGGGCCTTTGGCCTTTTCTTTGGGTGATCCTGCGCCTCTTCGGCCGGCACCCTTTATGCCCTTTCTCCCGTTTGGGAACGTGGGCTCGGCGCCAGTGTCGGCGCCGGTGGCCGCTCCGATGGCTTCGGAGGGATTGGCCCCAGGGATTTCCATCCCGTCTACGTCGAGATTTCGGCCTGTGACTCCGGTGGGTCCATCCGTTTCATCTGCTCTTCAGTCGGCGCCGAAGTTACCTGTGGCGCCGGATGCGGCGTCGGTGGCTTCGGAAGATCGGCGCCGATCTCCGACTTCGGCGGAGGTATTGTCGACTCCGCGGATTGAGCAACGACTGCATTCAAGGAGGCGTGCTCTCCGGGTACTAGAGGAGCAGGAGTACCAACGAGCCCTAGAGGAAGGAGAGCTAGAGGACTCGGGTGATGGGCTGCGTGGACTGGAGTCGGCCAGTGGGCTGGACACTTCCCCTGAGTGGGACCTTTCGTCCCCGGGGGAATATACCGAGGAAGCTGCTTCCTTTCATACAGTGGTACGGAAGGCAGCTAGTTTTTTGGACCTGCCTTTGCCGGTGGTGGAGGCGAAACAAAACCTTTTGACAGAGGTGTTGCATCCGGCCTCAGCCGCGGCGGAGCCTCTATTACCTTTTAATGACGCTCCGCTGGATCCGGTTTTAGAGGTGTGGAAGAAGCCGGCATCTTCCCCAGCAGTTCACAGAGCCGTGGCCAGGAGGTATCGGACGGCTCCAACTGATCCTGGTTTCCTATCTAGGCACCCTACGCCGGAGAGCTTGGTTGTGCAGGCCTCCTGTTCGTCCAAGTCAGCGCCTGGTTCTTTTCCGACGGTGCCGGGGGACAGAGATTCAAAAAAGCTGGAGGCGCAGTCGAAGAAGATTTTTTCGTCCTGCAGTCTGGCTTTAAAAGCCACCAATGCAACCTGTATCCTGGGGAGGTATATTCATGCTCTGATGGATGACATCTCCTCTTCGTTTACAGAGCTTCCCCAGGGTCTTTTGGATCTTGTCTCTGATGCTCAGGCTGCTGCGACCCAAATTATCCAGACGGGACTGGATACCACCGACTCGGTAGCCAGAGCAATGGGCACAACTGTGGTGGAAAGGAGACAGGCCTGGCTCCGTAACTCTGGCTTTTCGGCAGATGTACAGTCCACATTGTTGGATCTCCCGTTTGATGGGGACAAACTGTTTGGGGCTAAGGCTGATTCGGCCTTGGAACGGTTTAAGGAGAGCAGGGCCACGGCTAAGTCGCTGGGACTCCAAGCTCCTTCTTCCACGGCCTCTTCCAGATTCTTCAGGAGGTTTCGTGGATTTGGGCGTGGCTCTTCCTCCTCTTCCTTTCGGGGAAGATATCAGCAACCTGCCTCTTCCCATCCCTATAGATCTTTTAGGGGGAGGGGTAGGGTCCGCACCAGGGGAGCTTCTCAGCAGCACTCTGCCTCTTCCTCATCCTCTGGCGGGGTGCAGCAGGGGAAGCAGCCTTAGGCTTCCACCGTTTCCCACTCACTCCTCTCCTGTAGGGGGAAGATTACAGCATTTTCTCACCAAATGGGAGACTGTTACGTCGGACACTTGGGTTCTCAGTGTTGTGGGAAAAGGCTACACCCTTCCCTTTCGGGAGTTTCCGCCCCTCATCCCGCCCCGCCCTTCGTATTGTTCACAAGAACACCTCCTGTTGCTAGAACAGGAGGTAGAAGTCCTCCTTTTAAAGGGCGCGGTGGAGTTGGTCCCGGAGCAGGAAAGGGGTCAAGGAGTTTACTCAAGGTATTTCCTGATTCCCAAGAAGGATGGTCGTTTGAGACCAATTCTGGACCTGAGGATCTTGAATTGGTTCCTCAAGCAGGAAAAGTTCAAGATGCTGACCCTAGCACAGGTGCTTTTGGCGTTGAACATGGAAGACTGGATGGTGTCTGTCGACTTGCAGGATGCTTACTTTCATATCCCGATACTCAAGTCACACAGGAAGTATCTCCGGTTTGTGGTGGGATCGCAACACTACCAGTTTGCGGTCCTTCCGTTTGGTCTTACTTCAGCACCTCGAGTCTTCACGAAGGTGATGTCGGTGGTTGCGGCAGAGCTCAGAAGGAAGGGGATAGCAGTATTCCCTTACTTGGACGATTGGTTAATCAAAGCCAAGTCCCCGGAGCTTGTGTTGCGTCATCTGCAGTCAACAACCCAGTTGTTGTTCGACCTGGGCTTTTCGGTGAACGAGCCCAAATCTCACCTAGAGCCCTCTCAGCGCCTCCTGTTCATAGGGGCAGTACTGGATACAACATTGGGTCGGGCCTTTCCTCCGCCTCAGCGGATTCAAGATATTCAGGATTTGGTTCCAATGTTTCGAAATGGAGCGGTAGTTCCAGTCCTCAAGGTCCTTCGTCTGCTCGGTCTTTTTGCCTCCTGCATTCTGTTGGTCACGCATGCTCGCTGGCACATGAGGGCTCTTCAGTGGTGCCTCCGAAGGCAGTGGTCTCAACACAGAGGGGATCTAGAGGGTACTGTCAAGATCTCCAGAGATGCTGCTGTGGATTTGAAGTGGTGGATTGCAAGCAACAATCTTTCACAAGGAAAGCCGTTCCAGCAGTCGCCACCAGTGACAACAGTCATAACGGATGCTTCCACTCTAGGGTGGGGAGCTCATCTGGGGGATCTGGAGATCAAAGGTCTTTGGTCTCCAGAGGAACAGATTTTTCACATCAATCTGTTAGAGTTACGGGCTGTACGTCTGGCTCTCAAGGCCTTCCTCCCTTCCCTTCGTGGTCAGTCGGTACAGGTCCTAACGGACAATACTACCACGATGTGGTACATAAACAAGCAGGGAGGAGTGGGGTCGTACCTTCTCTGCAGAGAAGCTCTTCGACTATGGTCCTGGGCAAAGGACCATCGGATTTGCTTGATAGCAAACCATCTGGCCGGAGTTTTGAACGTGCGTGCGGACAGTCTCAGTCGCCACTTCTCGGCAGACCACGAGTGGCGTCTCCATCCAGATCAAGTCCGTTTAATCTTCCAGAAGTGGGGGTTTCCTCGGGTAGATCTGTTCGCCACTCGAGAGAACGCGCATTGTCCGTTGTTCTGCAGCCTTCAGTATCCGATGCAGGAAGCGTTGGGGGACGCGTTTCAAATGACCTGGTGCGGCCAGTTGCTTTACGCGTTTCCTCCCATACCCTTGATTCCTCGAGTATTGAGGAAGATTCGCCAAGACCGGGCTCTAGTAATCTTAATAGCTCCGGATTGGCCAAGGAGGGTGTGGTACTCCGACCTTCTCCAACTCTCAACGTGCCCGCCGCTCCGTCTCCCTTTCAGGGCAGACCTCCTCTCACAGTCGCAGGGGCAGGTTCTACACCCCAACCTCCAGAGTCTGCACCTACATGCCTGGAGATTGAACGGGGCAACCTGAGTTCCTTCTCTCTCCCGCCTGAGGTAGTGGATGTTATATTAGCGGCCAGGCGACACTCCACTAAATCTATCTACGCTAATAGGTGGTCTAAATTTGTTGCGTGGTGTGGAGAGAGGCAGATTGATCCCTTACATGCTCATCTATCGGACATTTTGTCTTTTGCTCTATCTCTGGCGCAAAAAGGTTGTGCAGTGGCTACCATTAAAGGTTATTTATCGGCCTTGTCAGCCTTCATATGTCTTCCAGACCAACCATCTTTATTTAAATCCCCTATTGTTATCAGATTCTTGAAAGGTCTTCTAAATCAATATCCTCCAAAGCCATTCGTTATGCCGCAATGGGATTTGTCCTTAGTCCTGACTTTCCTCATGGGGTCCCCTTTTGAACCTATGCATTCTTGCCCCTTGAGGTATTTGGTTTTAAAAACAGTCTTCCTGATAGCTATAACATCAGCAAGGAGAGTGAGTGAGTTGCAGGCCTTATCAGTAAAACCCCCTTATACAACTTTTTATGGGGATAAGGTGGTGTTGAGGACCAAGGCTGCTTTCCTCCCGAAGGTTGTTTCACCCTTCCATTTGGCTCAGGCAATTACTTTGTCCACGTTCTATCCTCCGCCTCATCCTTCCAAAGAGGAAGAAAGACTGCACCGTCTGGACCCAAAGAGAGCGTTGAGCTTCTTTATCGATAGAACAAGGGATTTCAGGCTGGAGGATCAGCTGTTTATTGGATACGTGGGCAAGAGGAGAGGAAAGGCAGTCCACAAGAGAACACTATCCAGGTGGGTTGTTCTTTGCATTAAAATATGTTACTCTTTGGCAAAGAAGGATCCTCCTGAGGGCATTAGAGCTCATTCCACCAGAGCTAAGTCGGCCACTTCGGCCTTAGCCAGAGGTGTTCCTGTGGTCGACATCTGCAAGGCCGCAACTTGGTCGTCCCTTCACACTTTTGCAAAACATTACTGTTTAGATTCTGAGGTTAGAAGGGACGGCCATTTTGCACGGTCAGTGCTGCAGGATTTCTTGGTTTGACCATTTAGGCACCCACCGCCGGGCGTGGTACTGCTTTGGGACTCTATTCATGAGGTGAGGAATCCACAGGTAGTTGTATCCATCAGAAGAACGAGTTACTTACCTTCGGTAACGACTTTTCTGGTGGATACATTAGCTACCTGTGGATTCCTCACGGTCCCACCCGCCTCCCCGTTGCCTTTATGGTCTTGCCAAGTAATCCTTGAGTGCGCTCCTCTTGGTCCTTGAGGGTGCAATAGATGTATATATATAATATATTTGTATATATATATGTGTATATGTGTATATATCTTTATGTATATACTTGGTGTGTGTATATATTTTAAAAGAGAGAGTTTTATATATATATATATATATATGTACATAAAAAGATTTACAGTTATTCATACAATGTGGTGTATTTTACAATATAATGGATGTTGCCTTGCTCTTTCATTGCATTGCCTGGTTGTTCTCATGCACGTAAAAAATGATTGGTACTGACGTCTGCACGTCGTCGAGGACCTCTTATTGCCTGTATGACGTCAGACGGCGTCGCGTGCGAGACAGTGACGTCCTCGTCGACGTGCAGAGACTAGTAAGAAGATTTCCGTCGAATGCTGGCGCCATGGGAGTATTCATGAGGTGAGGAATCCACAGGTAGCTAATGTATCCACCAGAAAAGTCGTTACCGAAGGTAAGTAACTCGTTCATTTAGTATATCTGTGTATTGTGTTTTCTTATGATATTGTGCATATAACACTAGTGGTACTGTAGGAGCTTCACTCGTCTCCTAGTTCAGCCTAAGCTGCTCTGCTAAGCTACCATTATCTACCAGCCTATGCTGCTAGACACCCTATACACTAATAAGGGATAACTGGGCCTGGTGCAAGGTGTAAGTACCCCTAGGTACTCACTACAAGCCAGTCCAGCCTCCTACAGGCGGGGCCCCAGTGCTCATAGTATGTGCACTGTATGTGTTCCCTGTGTGGTGCCTAACTGTATCACTGAGGCTCTGCTAACCAGAACCTCAGTGTTCATGCTCTCCGTGCCTTCTAAATTTGTCACTGCAGGCTAGTGACTAAATTTACCAATTCTAATTGGCACACTGGTACGCCCATATAATTCCCTTGTATATGGTACTTCGGTACCCAGGGTATTGGGGTTCCAGGAGATCCATATGGGCTGCACCATTTCATTTGCCACCCATAGGGAGCTCAGACAATTCTTACACAGGCCTGCCACTGCAGCCTGAGTGAAATAACGTCCACGTTATTTCACAGCCATTTTTCACTGCACATAAGTAACTTAGAAGTCACCTATATGTCTAACCTTCACCTGGTGAAGGTTGGGTGCCAGGTTACTTAGTGTTCGGGCACCTTGGCACTAGCCAAGGTGCCTCCACATCGTTCAGGGCAAATTCCCCAGACTTTGTGAGTGACGGGACACCATTACACGCATGCACTATACATAGGTCACTACCTATGTATAGCGTCACAATGGTAACTCCGAACATGGCCATGTAACATGTCTAAGATCATGGAATTGTCACCCCAATACCATTCTGGTATTGGGGGGACAATTCCATGTTCCCCCAGGTCTCTAGCACAGAACCCGGTACTGCTAAACTGCCTTTCCGTGGTTTCCACTGCAGCTGCTGCTGCTGCCAACCCCTCAGACAGGATTCTGCCCTCCTGGGGTCCAGGCAGCCTGGCCCAGGAAGGCAGAACAAAGGATTTCCTCTGAGATAGGGTGTTACACCCTCTCCCTTTGTAAATAGGTGGAAAGGGCTGGGTAGGATTAGCCTCCCGAGCCTCTGAAAATGCTTTGATGGGCACAGATGGTGCCCATCTCTTCATAAGCCAGTCTACACCGGTTCAGGGATCCCCAGCCCTGTTCTGGTGCGAAACTCGACAAAGGAAAGGGGAGTGACCACTCCCCTGACCAGTACCTCCCAGGGGAGGTGCCCAGAGCTCCTCCATTGCGTCCCAGACCTCTGCCAAGTTGGAAACAGAGGTGTTGGGGGCACACTGGACTGCTCTGAGTGGCCAATGCCAGCAGGTGATGTCAGAGACCCCCTCTGATAGGCTCTTACCTTTCTTGGTAGCCAATCCTCCTTTCTTGGTAGCCAAACCTCCTTTTCTGGCTATTTAGGGTCTCTCCTCTGGGGAATTCTTCAGATAACGAATGCAAGAGCTCACCAGAGTTCCTCTGCATCTCCCTCTTCGACTTCTACCAAGAATCGACTGCTGACTGCTCCAGGACGCCTGCAGAACCACAACAAAGTAGTAAGACGACTACCAGCAACATTGTAGCGCCTCATCCTGCCAGCTTTCTCGACTGTTTCCTGGTGGTGCATGCTCTTGGGGTCATCTGCCTTCACCCTGCACTGGAAGCCAAGAAGAAATCTCCCGTGGGTCAACGTAGTCTCCCCCCTGCTAATAGAGGCACCAAAAGACTGCATCACTGGTCCTCTGTGTCCCCTCTCATCCTGATGAGCATGGTCCCTGGAACACAGGAACTCTATCCAAGTGACTCCCACAATCCAGTGATCCTTCAGTCCAAGTTTGGTGGAGGTATGTCCTTGCCTCCCCATGCTAGACTGCAAACCTGTGTGCTGCGTGATTTGCAGCTGCTCCGGCTCCTGTGCACTCTTCCAGGATTTCCTTTGTGCATAGCCTGGCCTGGGTCCCCAGCACTCCGTCCTGCAGTGCTCAACCCTCTGAGTTGGCCTCTGACGTCGTGGGACCCTCCTTTGTAACTCTGCTTGGTCTCCGGTTCACAAATCTTCCAAGTGCCTGTTCGGGTACTTCTGTGGGTGCTGCCTGCTTCTGTGGGGGCTCTCTGAGTTGCTGAGCGCCCGCTCTGTCTCCTCCTCCAAGGGGTGGCATCCTCATCCTTCCTGGTCCCCAGCAGCACCCAAAAACCTCTACTGCGACCCTTGCAGCTAGCCAGGCTTGTTTGTGGTATTTCTGCGTGGGAACACTTCTGCAACCTTCATCGCGATGTGGCACATCTTCCATCCAAAGGAGAAGTTCCTAGTCCTCTTCGTTGTTGCAGAAATCTAAGCTTCTTCCACCCAGAGGCAGCTTCCTTGCACCTTCATCCGGGGTTTTCTGGGCTCCTTCCCCCCCTGGACACTATCGCGACTCTTGGACTTGGTCCCCTTGCCTTGCAGGTCCTCAGGTCCAGGAATCCCCCTTCAGTGCCTTGCCGGTGATTGTTGTTCTTGCAGAATCCCCCTATCACAACTATTGTGCTCTTTTAGGGTAGTAGGTGTCCTTTACTCCTACTTTTCAGGGTCTTGGGGTGGGGTATCTTGGACACCCTGACTGTTTTCTTACAGTCCCAGCGACCCTCTACAAGCTCCCATAGGTCTTTGGTCCATTCGTGATTCGCATTCCACTTTTGGAGTATATGGTTTGTGTTGCCCCTAGACCTATGCTTGCCTATTGCAACCTATTGTAATTCTACACTGTTTGCATTACATTTCTGACTCTTACTTACCTGTTTTGGGTTTGTGTACATATAACTTGTGTATATTACTTACCTTCTTACTGAGGGTACTCACTGAGATACTTGTGGCAAATTGTCATAAAAATAAAGTACCTTTATTTTTAGGAACTCTGTGTATTGTGTTTTCTTATGATATTGTGCATACAATATAAGTGGTATAGTAGGAGCTTTGCATGTCTCCTAGTTCATCCTAAGCTGCTTTGCCATAGCTACCTTCGAACAGCCTAAGCTGCTAGAAACACCTCTATTCTACTAATAAGGGATAACTGGACCTGGCACAGGGTGTAAGTACCACAGGGTACCCACTATAAGCCAGGCCAGCCTCCTACAGTCACGCCCCCTTATCATAACTCTGAGTCTAATTCTGTGAATCTTTCAGATGTTGGAAGAAAGCTGCTTACATGATTGCATGATTTTTTTTTATATTAATTTTTGATGGAGTTTGGCCAGAAATATATTTTCAGTTGTAAACTGGTAAAATTGGTTATTCTAATATTTTAAGACTTTGTAAAATAATTTGCAAGTTCCTTATTTTGTTTTTCACTGCTCCCTGACTATGCCTATGTATCTGGATATTAAAATGTGCTCAATTTCAACTCTGATTATAAAAGCTGCTATACCATAAATAGAGAATTGCAGAAGTGTTGGAGAAGAGGCGTTTTGCCCGCATGTGCAAGAACTCCACTGTAGTCAATTAAGTTTTACATAATGAGACTGGTGAGCATAGGATATTGAACTTTGGGGAATATGGTGAGGAGGGTGGTAGGAAATCTAGACCCAAAGCTGAATTTTGTATCAATGGATGAAAGTTATGTATCATGGTTGATTCTGGGTCAATGCATACAAATATACCCAAGAGTATGTATCAGGATGAGCATGCAGAAATAAAATTGATGGCAAAAGATATAAAACCAGGAGGTTATCAGTGAGAGAAGATGGCTTTGTTGGCTACATGGTTTTAAAAGTATTTTTTCACGATAGGTCGGTCAAAGGGAAAGTGTATGTGGCTAACAGTAGTTCCCTAATCCTGAGATGGGTTCATCAGTATGACCTTCATATATTCTCATAAATCCGAGAACACCTAATCAGGTGATGGCCGAAACTACAGTAGATATTATCAATGAAGCAAAAGATATGTTCCAAGAGGGAGTTGTAGAATCAAAGGTGTATATTCACAAAATTGTTGTTCAGCCACATGTTATCCCCATTTGGCATAAATTGAGAAGGATGCCATGGGTGGTGTGTGATGAAGTAAAAGGAATGTTACATGACACGGAGGGAGAGCAGTTTATTGAGCCAATAGAAAATTACAGCTAGATTTCACCTATGGTTATTTCCAAAAAGGTTGATTGAAAATTAAGGCTGTGTGTAGACTTGGACAGGGTGAATCAGAACATAGTTGTTGATCATTTTCCAGCGGCAAATATTGGAGTTGGGTTCAGCCTATTCGGTACGCCTGGATATTTTGCTTTTTAGATCACCCGGTTTTGGACCTTTTGCTGTGGGTGAGTCTCACCACTTGTGTCTCACCCACGGTATCACATAGCAAATGGAATGTACATATTTACCACCAGTGTCTGCCTTTTAAGATAGGGCCACTGCTATGCAGCTAGGATAAGGAGCACTCAGCTGGCTACACAGAGGGGACACTGCAGGATTAGATATTGACCTGATGTAGGCCTTATAATGTTAGTGTACACTAATAGGGAAAGTCATTGTGATTTACTGCTTTGTCTGTAGTGACACTTTATAATACCCATAGGGAGAAACCTGCTTTAGAGTGTAGTTTTGATTCCCTTTGATCTACAACGTCCAGCAATATATCAAAATGGGATGTAACCAGTGCGAGAAACTGAAATCTGCAAGTTTCAAAAATATATCTGTACATGGATGGGTCATCCAGAAGTGCCATATTTCTCTAGCTCAGCTCAGGAAAAGAGCTTGTGGCTTTTGTCACCCTGCTGTGCCAAGTTAATTACATTTCTTTCCAGCAGCAGAAAAAAAGTTCCCCGACTCAAAGGGAGGAATTAGCACTGCTTCTCTCAGCTCCTGATGAGGAAAGGGGTGGGGATAAAGGATCTGCATCACTCGGTCAGCTGTCACACTGTACCAGGGATGGGCCAGCCCAAGCCCACTGAACAAAGGAGGGAACCCAGACCACAGATGCCAAAACAGGAGCTCCTCCCCCTCTTCAAAATGTAGCGAGAAAGACCCTGGCAGTGATGTCAGCAAGGGGCAGAACCGAGGCCCCTAGGGATGTGACTCCTGGATGACACCATCTTGAACTGTAGCAACACATAAAGAAGATGAACGGAGTGCTGAAACTTTTCAAACCCTCACCCCCAGTCACAGATCTGGGTTTAATTCATCAGTCTTTTGCTCACCATGCCACCCCACTTTCGACTCAGCCAAGTGACGACAGGCGGACTTGTGGTCACTGAACTCCGCGCCGCCGTGCTGATCACAACTCCTGTTTCCGCCAGCCTTTCCATAGCGCGGGCCCGCCATGAAAAAACTGGCGGAAACACAGTGCAGGGGGCCACAGAGGGGCCCCTGCACTGCCCATTCCCATAGCATGGGCAGTGCAGACCACCCCCCCGCAGTACCCTCAGAGTGCAGACAGTGTGGATTCCGAGGATGCTTGTGTGCTTCTGTATTGGCCTCAGTTCCCTTAAGGAAGCAGAGACCAATACTGTAGCAATGTTCCCGCCAGCCTAAGTGGGAAGGGTATGACCAGACGTGGGCCCTGTGCTCACTGTGCCACTGGATTCAAGCTAGCCTGGCTGATGAAGGGTGATACCCCAAAACCGGTTCCAGGATGCTTGTTTCCGGTCCAGGGAGGACCTGGCCCGCCAGTTCGGACTGTACTGTTTGTACTGCCATTTGTTAAATTTTGTTTTGACCAATGACTTTGTGTTTCACCACTGCGCATATTAGTTGCTCAATGTTCACCAGTAGCACATGGTATGTTTTGTTCAGTTTAGCCGCCTATGGGCTTTGACATGGCATTAGCCATTGCTTTCTGTATTCAGTTTAGCCGCCTATGGGCTTTGACATTGCATTAGCCATTACATTCTGTATTCTTCCTATTGGCTTTGACATGCTGTATCCAGTCTAGCCGCCTATTGGCTTTGACATTGCATTCCTATTGGCTTTGACATGATGTATTCAATTTAGCTGCCTATTGACTTTGACATGCTATTAGATATTCTGCCTATGGGCTTTGACATGATATTATATATTGCATTTTGTATTCAGCTTAGCTGCCTATGGGCTTTGACATGATATAAGACATTGCATTTTGTATTCAGCTTAGATGCTTATTGGCTTTGACATGACACTAGACATTGCATTTGATACTTAGGTTAGCTGCCTATTGCCTTTAACGTGGAGTTAGACATTGCAGTTGAGAATCCAAGCTGTATTTTTCCAAGCTGTGTTTTTGCACAAGATGAACCAAGATGTTTTGTTCTCACAGTAGACTAGACCTGATAAGAGAGAGTACATGGGTGTTTTTCTCTCCGCTTGAGCTTGGGAACAGGAGTAGTCTTGGAGACCTGGCCAGTCTCCAAAAGGCTTGCTCAGTTTTCCAGGTCTGAGAAGAGGGGGCACACCTTTGTAACGAATGACACAGGCTGCAGAGATTCAGATTCAAATCTGACGGACCTCGTGCTGGAGCTAGGCGCCAGCTGCCAGCAATCCTGTGTGGGTAGATGAATCTCTTTCTCGCGGCTGACAAGGGGTCATCAGCTTGCAGACCTTAGAAAGATGAAGCTGTAAATAGTTTCCCACACGGTGAAGTATTTGTTTTGCTTTGCATTCAATATCTTATAAATATAACCTGCTGTGTATATTGCAAACTGATATATTTTGTTTGATTAACGTGGGCTTGAAAGCTACTAATTCGTCATTCATAAATATTGTGGTTGGGGAAGAATTAACAACAATAAAAGTCTTCTTTGACCTCAGAAGTGCATTTCTGTTGTGTTATGTTAGTGCTTAAAAACGAGCTAAGAGGAAAGCACTACAATTGGTACCAGAAGTGGGGTCGGTCATTAAGAGGTGATTAAGAGGGTGTTGACGAGTTGGTAGATTTCTAAGTGCACACTTTAAAAGTGTAATTGTTTTTTTGTTGTTTGGAGAATTACAGGAATTGTTTTGTTGTTTGGAGAATCACAGTAGCCCGGCAGACCATGTCTGGGAATGCATGTGTTGTTAAACTGCCTGATATTGCTTTAAGAAATAATTTCTGTTGTACATATGTAGAAAAAGGGTTTTTTGGAAGTAATGATGACAGAAAGGTCTGGATACCTTTATCTGCTTATAGAGAAATGCAGGAGAAATGTAGGAAGTTGGAACATGAAAATAGGAATTTACGTGAGCAAATTAGTCCGACTGAAAGTTATAAAAATGCTGTTTTAGAAGAATCTTTCTTGTCCCATTCCAGTAATGAGGGGGTTAAGACAGCTCCGAGCTGCACTGAGTTTTCGTGTGAGCCAGGGTTTTTGGCAGCCAAAATGCATTCCTTAACTGATAACACAGACGACGAGAGAGACCAGAATGTGATTTACGAGTTACTGTTGCAGAATGAAGCAAAAAGAAAGGTTTTAAAGGAAGAGACACCGACTTTCATTAGCTTGTTTGATTTTTGGAAAAAGAATAGCCCTCATTTGAGAGAAATCCTAACACTTTTGTATATGGTCACTGTGAAAAATTATATGCAGTTGCGCGCTTGTGATTTGGCAAATGAAATAATGCAGACTTCAGGTTTCTGCGCAGTGCAAGAAGGAAATACTTATGTACATTTAATTCAAGAACAAGGGAAGAAAATAGTGCCCCTAGCTAGAATCATACAATGGATCTGGTACTTGCAAGACAGGGCTAGAGTACCACAGATAAAAGAGTTACCAATGAAGTTGAGTGCACCATTTGAATTCGTGTCCACTGAAGATAAAAAGCATGTTTGTTTTACTAATGATTCATTGACTGAAATGTTGTTTTCTGGCACAGTAGAAGGAACAGAGTTGTATAATGTGTGTCAGATTTTAAAGCAAGAGCTATGTGAGATGTGTCATTTTTATGCTGATTTTTGGTCCATTGCTAATGTTTTAGCACCTAACTGGTTCAATTACCTTGCAGATGTTAATGAGAAAAATTCTGAGAGAGAAGTGTACACCCAGAATTCTGCCTTAGTGGGGATGGCTAAGTGGGTGCCCCAGAAATGTGAACAGCTGAGAGAAAAAGCCACTTACAGGTGGACAGAGATGAGAGAGATGCACATTCCTCTAGATTTGATAAAAACTGTGCAGCACACACAAAAGCAATTTGTCATGCAAGCAGTCACAGAGCAGTTGGGGAGAGGAAAGTTACCAGGACAGAAATGGCAAATTGATCAGGTTTTAGGGAAAGTGATTGCTGCAGATTACCAAGGAAAAATCGAAATTATGCTGATACCTAGAAAAGAATCTGATTTATTCATACAAATTGGAGACAGAATGGCCCAAATTGGCAAAAGTGCAGTGAATGGAGGTTTGTTAAAGAAGGAGTCTGCCCCAGCCCTTCTGACAGTGCAAGAAAAGGGAAGCTGTGGCGCAGCAGATAAAAACCTCAGTGCTGATGTGTGGGCTGAAGCCCCAAGTGACCCTCCAGAACCTGCAGAAAATAAAACAAAGGGCCCCAAAAACGTCCTGCTGATTATAAAACAGGGAAAGAAAGAGGAAGGGTGCAGTTTAAATGAAAAATGTTGTTTGCAAGAAAAGTCATACTTGTTTCTTTTGCAGATCCTACCACGTTTCGCCACTGTCCCTGAGTGTGCTGTGTGGTCCCCCTTCCGGTGTGTGCGTGTGGGGTCGGGGAAGGGACCGAACCCCCAACCTGAACCTGGCTGAGTAAAGTGCCAGCACCATGGATCCATTTTGCGCAAACTGCGCCTTCAGTTCAAGTTCAACTTGTTTGATTGCATTCTTCCACTGGAACTAAGCTGTGTTTTTTTTTTTTCCCTTCTCGTATGGAACTCTGACTTTTGCTTACCTTCCAGCAAACCTTTCAGGTGGACCGTGAATCTTTACATGAGTAGAACTCATGCCACATCAAATTGCTAACACTGTTGAATTAGAGACTCATTCAGAGTACAAATTGCTCAGTCTTTTCTATGTAGATGTATCTGATGTGAAAAGTTATGAGATCAATGTGTTAATTCACTTCTATTGCTTTACAGGGATTGCTTTGATCATTCAAATCTGACTTGCTGATAATGTTTTTTTTTGTGCTGATGTTTTTTTGTTTTTGTTTGAAACAAGAGATATGTGAAACAAAAATTAATTGGTCAAAGGGCGGAATGTACTGCCATTTGTTAAATTTTGTTTTGACCAATGACTTTGTGTTTCACCACTGCGCATATTAGTTGCTCAATGTTCACCAGTAGCACATGGTATGTTTTGTTCAGTTTAGCCGCCTATGGGCTTTGACATGGCATTAGCCATTGCTTTCTGTATTCAGTTTAGCCGCCTATGGGCTTTGACATTGCATTAGCCATTACATTCTGTATTCTGCCTATTGGCTTTGACATGCTGTATCCAGTCTAGCCGCCTATTGGCTTTGACATTGCATTCCTATTGGCTTTGACATGATGTATTCAATTTAGCTGCCTATTGACTTTGACATGCTATTAGATATTCTGCCTATGGGCTTTGACATGATATTATA
Organism: Pleurodeles waltl; assembly: GCF_031143425.1. NCBI lineage: Eukaryota > Metazoa > Chordata > Amphibia > Caudata > Salamandridae > Pleurodeles > Pleurodeles waltl. The sequence continues at coordinate 441,234,725 of NC_090446.1, read as the reverse complement.
TATTGCATTTTGTATTCAGCTTAGCTGCCTATGGGCTTTGACATGATATAAGACATTGCATTTTGTATTCAGCTTAGATGCTTATTGGCTTTGACATGACACTAGACATTGCATTTGATACTTAGGTTAGCTGCCTATTGCCTTTAACGTGGAGTTAGACATTGCAGTTGAGAATCCAAGCTGTATTTTTCCAAGCTGTGTTTTTGCACAAGATGAACCAAGATGTTTTGTTCTCACAGTAGACTAGACCTGATAAGAGAGAGTACATGGGTGTTTTTCTCTCCGCTTGAGCTTGGGAACAGGAGTAGTCTTGGAGACCTGGCCAGTCTCCAAAAGGCTTGCTCAGTTTTCCAGGTCTGAGAGGAGGGGGCACACCTTTGTAACGAATGACACAGGCTGCAGAGATTCAGATTCGAATCTGCCGGACCTCGTGCTGGAGCTAGGCGCCAGCTGCCAGCAATCCTGTGTGGGTAGATGAATCTCTTTCTCGCGGCTGACAAGGGGTCATCAGCTTGCAGACCTTAGAAAGATGAAGCTGTAAATAGTTTCCCACACGGTGAAGTATTTGTTTTGCTTTGCATTCAATATCTTATAAATATAACCTGCTGTGTATATTGCAAACTGATATATTTTGTTTGATTAACGCGGGCTTGAAAGCTACTAATTCGTCATTCATAAATATTGTGGTTGGGGAAGAATTAACAACAATAAAAGTCTTCTTTGACCTCAGAAGTGCATTTCTGTTGTGTTATGTTAGTGCTTAAAAACTAGATAAGAGGAAAGCACTACACTGTTCCCATGGGGAACAGGGTCAAGACTGATTTTCATATGGCTGGTGAGCAAAAGAACAGTGGCTTGTACCCAGATCTGTCACTGGGGGTGAGTGTTTGAAAAGTTTCAGCACTCCATCCATCATCCTTTTGTGTTGCTAAAGTTGCCCTAAGTGGGAAGGGTTTTCCCAGACGTGGGTCCCGTGCTCACTGTGCCAAGGGATTCAAGCCAGCCTGGCTGAGGAAAGGTAATACCCCAACATCAGTCCCAAGATACTTGTTTCCAGTCTAGGGAAGACCTAACCTGGCAGTTCGTGCTGGACTGTTCCCATGGGGAACAGATCAAGACTGATTTGTATGTCGCTGGGTCAAATCTGGGGTGGTATGGTGAGTAAAAGAACAATGGATTAAACCCAGATCTGTGACTGGGGGTGAGTGTTTGAAAAGTTTCCACACTTCATCCATCATTGTTTTGTGTTGCTAAAGTCGCTCTAAGTGTGCCCAGATGTGGGTCCCGTGATCACTGTGCCACTGGATTCAAGCTAGCCTGGCTGATTAAGGGTGATACCCCAAAACCGGTCCCAGGATGCTTGTTTCCAGTCCAGGGAGCACCTGGCCTTGTAGTTCAGGCTGGACTGTTCCTATCAGGATCAAGACTGATTTGCATATGGCTGGGTCCAAATTTGGGTGGCATGGTGAGCAAACAAATGATGGATTGAACCCACAAAGTTTCAACACTCCGTCCATCGTCCTTTTGTGTTGCTAAAGTGACCATAAGGTGTGCACTGTGCCCCTGGATTCAAGCTAGCCTGGCTGAGGGGGGGTGATACAACGAAACCGGTACCGGGATTCTTGTTTTCGGTCAATTTGCATATGGTTGGGTCCAAACTGTGGTGGCACGGTGAGCAAAAGAACAACGGATTAAATCCAGATCTGTGACTTGGGGTGAGTGTTTGAAATGTTTCAGCACTCTTTCCATCATCCTTTTGTGTTGCTACCATCTTGAACTGTCCCAGCATGCTGTGCAGGAGGGGTGGTACAGGGTTGGAGAGGTGACATGGCACCCTGGGATTGGCCAGGGTGCCTGGCTTCTAGAACCCTCCATCCCTTCTTTAAAAACTCTTGCACAAGGGCACGCTCTTGGTTGGTGTCTTTCTGGTCTGCACTGCTGGACCCTGGGGCTGCCATGGACAGCTGGATTCCCAGAAAGGACTAAGGTCTCTGCCCATTTGAACCCTTGACCAGTGGGTCTGCCCAAGGGCCAGGGAAGCTGGCCTCCTTACACCCCCTGAGGACCAATTGGGAGGAAAGCCCTAGACCTCTTCAAAGACGAGCAGGAAGGCTGGTCCAGGGAGCCAGGATAACCAGCTCCTTGTCTATTACACTGCTTTGGATGTGGGAAATTGTAGGAAAGTACCATCTTGCCTGGCATGTTACCCTCATTTTTACTTGTGTGTCAGTTTGTTTTTGCCTGTCTCACTGGGATCCTGCTAGCCAGGACCCCAGTGCTCATAGTTTGTGGCCTAAATGTGTTCCCTATGTGGTGTCTAACTGTGTCACTGAGGGTCTGCTAACCAGAACCTCAGTGCTTATGCTCTCTCTGATTTTAAAATGTTCACTGCAGGCTAGTGACCATTTTCACCAATTCTGATTGGCACACTGGAACACCCTTATAATTCCCTAGTATATGGTACCTAGGTACCCAGGGTATTGGGGTTCCAGGAGATCCCTATGGGCTGCAGCATTTATTTTGCCACCCATAGGGAGCTCAGACAATTCTTACGCAGGACTGCCACTGCAGCCTGAGTGAAATAACATCCACGTTATATCACAGCCATTTACCACTGTACTTAAGTAACTTATAAGTCACCTAGATGTCTAACCTTCACCTGGTGAAGGTTGGTTGCTAAGTTACTTAGTGTGTGGGCACCCTGGCACTAGCCAAGGTGCCCCCACATCGTTCTGGGCAAATTCCCCGGACTTTGTGAGTGAGGGGACACCATTACACGCGAGCACTATACATAGGTCACCACCTATGTTTAGCGTCACAATGGTAACTCCAAACATGGCCATGTAACATGTCTAAGATCATGGAATTGTCACCCCAATGCCATTCTGGCATTGGGGAGACAATTCCATGATCCTCCGAGTCTCTAGCACAGACCCGGGTACTGAAAAAACTGCCTTTCCTGGGGTTTCACTGCAGCTGCTGCCAACCCCTCAGACAGGTTTCTGCCCCCCTGGGGTCCAGCCAGGCTTGGTCCAGGAAGGCAGAACAAAGGACTTCCTCAGAGAGAGGGTGTTACACCCTCTCCCTTTGGAAAAAGGTGTCAGGGCTGGGGAGGAGTAGCCTCCCCAACCTCTGGAAATGCTTTGATGGGCACAGGTGGTGCCCATCTCTGCATAAGCCAGTCTACACCGGTTCAGGGATCTCCCAGCCCTGCTCTGGCGTGAAACTGGACAAAGGAAAGGGGAGTGACCACTCCCCTGACCTGCACCTCCCAGGGGAGGTGCCCAGAGCTCCTCCAGTGTGCTCCAGGCCTCTGCCATCTTGGAAACAGAGGTGTTGCTGGCACACTGGACTGCTCTGAGTGGCCAGTGCCATCAGGTGATGTCAGAGACTCTTTCTGATAGGCTCTTACCTGTGTTACTAGCCTATCCTCCTTCCTAGGTAGCCAAACCTCCTTTTCTGGCTATTTAGGGTCTCTGCTTTGGGGAATTCTTTAGATAACGAATGCAAGTGCTCATCCGAGTTCCTCTGCATCTCTCTCTTCACCTTCTGCCAAAGGTTCGACCGCTGAATGCTCAGGACGCCTGCAAAACCGCAACAAAGTTGCAAAGACGACTACTGCAACCTTGTATCGCTGATCCTGCCGCTTTCTTGCCTGTTTCCTGGTGGTGCATGCTCTGGGGGTAGCCTGCCTCCTTCTTGCACCAGGAGCTCTGAAGAAATCTCCCGTGGGACGACGGAATCCTCCCCCTGCAACCGCAGGCAACAAAAGACTGCATCACTGGTCCTCTGGGTCCCCTCTCAGCTCGACAAGTGTGGTCCCTGGAACTCAGCAACTCTGTCTAAGTGACTCCCACAGTCCAATGACTCTTCAGTCCAAGTTTGGTGGAGGTAAGTCCTTGCCTCCCCACGCTAGACTGCATTGCTGGGTACCGCGTGATTTGCAGCTGCTCCGGCTCCTGTGCACTCTTCCAGGATTTCCTTTGTGCACAGCTGTAGGAGGCTGGACTGGCTTGTAGTGAGTACCAAGGGGTACTTGCACCTTGCACCAAGCCCAGTTATCCCTTATTAGTGTATAAGGTGTCTAGCAGCTTAGGCTGATAGATAATGGTAGCTTAGCAGAGCAGCTTAGGCTGAACTAGGAGACGTGTGAAGCTACTACAGTACCACTTAGTGTCATATGCACAATATCATAAGAAAACACAATACACAGTTATACTAAAAATAAAGGTACTTTATTTTTATGACAATATGCCAAAGTATCTTAGAGTGTACCCTCAGTGAGAGGATAGGAAATATACACAAGATATATATACACAATAGCAAAAATATGCAGTATAGTCTTAGAAAACAGTGCAAACAATGTATAGTTACAATAGGATGCAATGGGAAAACATAGGGATAGGGGCAACACAAACCATATACTCCAAAAGTGGAATGCGAACCAAGAATGGACCCCAAACCTATGTGACCTTGTAGAGGGTCGCTGGGACTATTAGAAAATAGTGAGAGTTAGAAAAATAACCCTCCCCAAGACCCTGAAAAGTGAGTGCAAAGTGCACTAAAGTTCCCCTAAGGACAAAGAAGTCGTGTTAGAGGAATAATGCAGGAAAGACACAAACCAACAATGCAACAACTGTGGATTTCCAATCTAGGGTACCTGTGGAACAAGGGGACCAAGTCCAAAAGTCACAAGCAAGTCGGAGATGGGCAGATGCCCAGGAAATGCCAGCTGCGGGTGCAAAGAAGCTTCTACTAGACAGAAGAAGCTGAGGTTTCTGCAAGAACGAAAAGGGCTAGAGACTTTCCCTTTGGTGGACGGATCCCTCTCGCCTTGGAGAGTCGTGCAGAAGTGTTTTCCCGCCGAAAGGACGCCAACAAGCCTTGCTAGTTGCAAATCGTGAGTTTGGCGTTTTTGGACGCTGCTGGGGCCCAGGAGGGACCAGAAGGTCACAAATTAGACCTGAAGAGAGAAGGGACGTCGAGCAAGACAAAGAGCCCTCACTGAAGCAGGTAGCACCCGGAGAAGTGCCAGAAACAGGCACTACAAGGATGCGTGAAACGGTGCTCGCCGAAGTTGCACAAAGGAGTCCCACGTCGCCGGAGACCAACTTAGAAAGTCGTGCAATGCAGGTTAGAGTGCCGTGGACCCAGGCTTGGCTGTGCACAAAGGATTTCCGCCGGAAGTGCACAGGGGCCGGAGGAGCTGCAAAGTCGCGGTTCCCAGCAATGCAGCCCAGCGAGGTGAGGCAAGGACTTACCTCCACCAAACTTGGGCTGAAGAGTCACTGGACTGTGGGGGTCACTTGGACAGAGTCGCTGGATTCGAGGGACCTCGCTCGTCATGCTGAGAGGAGACCCAAGGGACCGGTAATGCAGCTTTTTGGTGCCTGCGGTTGCAGGGGGAAGATTCCGTCGACCCATGGGAGATTTCTTCGGAGCTTCTGGTGCAGAGAGGAGGCAGACTACCCCCACAGCATGCACAAGCAGGAAAACAGTCGAGAAGGCGGCAGGATCAGCATTACAGAGTTGCAGTAGTCGTCTTTGCTACTATGTTGCAGGTTTGGAGGCTTCCAGCGCAGTCAGCAGTCGATTCCTTATCAGAAGGTGAAGAGAGAGATGCAGAGGAACTCGGCTGAGCTCATGCATTCGTTATCTGAAGTTTCCCCAGAGACAGACACCCTAAATAGCCAGAAAAGAGGGTTTGGCTACCTAGGAGAGAGGATAGGCTAGCAACACCTGAGGGAGCCTATCACAAGGAGTCTCTGACGTCACCTGGTGACACTGGCCACTCAGAGCAGTCCAGTGTGCCAGCAGCACCTCTGTTTCCAAGATGGCAGAGGTCTGGAGCACACTGGAGGAGCTCTGGACACCTCCCAGGGGAGGTGCAGGTCAGGGGAGTGGTCACTCCCCTTTCCTTTGTCCAGTTTCGCGCCAGAGCAGGGCTAAGGGGTCCCCTGAACCGGTGTAGACTGGCTTATGCAGAATTGGGCACATCTGTGCCCAACAAAGCATTTCCAGAGGCTGGGGGAGGCTACTCCTCCCCTGCCTTCACACCATTTTCCAAAGGGAGAGGGTGTCACACCCTCTCTCAGAGGAAGTTCTTTGTTCTGCCATCCCGGGCCAGGCCTGGCTGGACCCCAGGAGGGCAGCTGCCTGTCTGAGGGGTTGGCAGCAGCAGCAGCTGCAGTGAAACCCCAGGAAGGGCAGTTTGGCAGTACCAGGGTCTGTGCTACAGACCACTGGGATCATGGGATTGTGCCAACTATGCCAGGATGGCATAGAGGGGGCAATTCCATGATCATAGACATGTTACATGGCCATATTCGGAGTTACCATTGTGAAGCTACATATAGGTAGTGACCTATATGTAGTGCACGCGTGTAATGGTGTCCCCGCACTCACAAAGTTCAGGGAATTGGCTCTGAACAATGTGGGGGCACCTTGGCTAGTGCCAGGGTGCCCTCACACTAAGTAACTTTGCACCTAACCTTTACCAGGTAAAGGTTAGACATATAGGTGACTTATAAGTTACTTAAGTGCAGTGTAAAATGGCTGTGAAATAACGTGGACGTTATTTCACTCAGGCTGCAGTGGCAGGCCTGTGTAAGAATTGTCAGAGCTCCCTATGGGTGGCAAAAGAAATGCTGCAGCCCATAGGGATCTCCTGGAACCCCAATACCCTGGGTACCTCAGTACCATATACTAGGGAATTATAAGGGTGTTCCAGTAAGCCAATGTAAATTGGTAAAAATGGTCACTAGCCTGTCAGTGACAATTTGGAAAGAAATGAGAGAGTATAACAACTGAGGTTCTGGTTAGCAGAGCCTCAGTGAGACAGTTAGTCACTACACAGGTAACACATTCAGGCACACTTATGAGCACTGGGGCCCTGGGTTACCAGGGTCCCAGTGACACATACAACTAAAACAACATATATACAGTGAAAAATGGGGGTAACATGCCAGGCAAGATGGTACTTTCCTACACAACCCCCCCCCAAACGAAGGACAATAAGACTAGCCATGACCTGATGAGTCTTCATTGTCTAAGTGGAAATATCTGGAGAGTCCATCTGCATTGGAGTGGCTACTCCCAGGTCTATGTTCCACTGTATAGTCCATTCCCTGTAGGGATATGGACCACCTCAACAATTTAGGATTTTCACCTTTCATTTGTTTTAGCCAAAGTAGAGGTTTGTGGTCTGTCTGAACAATGAAGTGAGTGCCAAACAGGTATGGCCTCAACTTCTTCAGTGCACAGACCACAGCAAAGGCCTCCCTCTCAATGGCAGACCAACGCTTTTCTCTAGGGGTCAACCTCCTACTAATAAAAGCAACAGGTTGATCCTGGCCCTCAGAATTAAGTTGTGATAGGACTGCCCCTACTCCTAATTCAGATGCATCAGTTTGGACATAGAATTTTTTAGAGTAACAAGGGCTTTTCAGGACAGGTGCAGAGCACATGGCCTGCTTCAGCTCCTCAAAAGCTTTCTGACAGTTTGCTGTCCATAATACCTTTTTAGGCATTTTCTTGGATGTGAGGTCATTAAGAGGGGCTGCAATGGAGCCATAGTTCTTAATGAACCTCCTGTAATACCCAGTGAGGCCTAGGAAGGCTCTCACCTGAGTCTGAGTGGTAGGGGGAACCCAATCAATAATAGTTTCGATTTTCCCCTGAAGTGGTGCAATCTGTTCCCCACCAACAAGGTGTCCCAGATAAACCACCTTACCCTGCCCTATCTGGCACTTTGAAGCCTTGATAGTGAGGCCTGCCTTTTGCAGGGCCTCCAAAACTTTCCATAGGTGGACCAGGTGATCATCCCAGCTGGAGCTAAAGACAGCTATATCGTCCAAATATGCTGCACTGAAAGCTTCCAGCCCTTGCAGGACTGTGTTCACCAACCTCTGAAAAGTGGCAGGTGCATTTTTCAAACCAAAAGGCATTACAGTAAACTGGTAATGTCCTCCAATGGTAGAAAATGCAGTCTTAGGTTTAGCATCTTCTGACAATTTGATCTGCCAATACCCTGCAGTCAAATCAAAAGTGCTGAGATACTTGGCAGATGCCAGTGTATCTATGAGCTCATCTGCCCTGGGTATAGGGTGAGCATCAGTTTTGGTTACCAAGTTGAGACCTCTATAGTCTACACAAAACCGCATTTCCTTCTTTCCATCTTTGGAATGGGGTTTTGGTACTAGTACCACAGGAGAACCCCATGGTCTGTCAGAGTGCTCAACCACTCCTAGTTCTAACATTTTCTGGACCTCTTGCTTTATGCAGTCCCTGACATGGTCAGGCTGCCTATAGATCTTACTTTTGACAGGTAAACTGTCTCCAGTATCTATAGTGTGCTCACACCAAGAAGTGGTACCTGGCACAGTAGAGAAGAGTTCAGAGAATTGATCTAGGAGATTTATGCAATTATCTTTCTGCTCAGCAGTAAGACAATCAGCCAAAACTACACCTTCCACAAGAGCATCTTGATCTGTGGAAGAGAAGAGATCAGGTAGAGGATCACTGTCTTCTTCCTGTCCCTCATCAGTTGCCATGAGCAGGGTGAGATCAGCCCTGTCATAGTAGGGTTTCAGGCGGTTGACATGGAGCACCCTAAGGGGACTCCTGGCAGTGCCTAAGTCAACTAAGTAGGTGACTTCACCCTTTTTTTCAACAATTATGTGGGGTCCACTCCATTTATCTTGGAGTGCTCTTGGGGCCACAGGCTCCAAGACCCACACTTTCTGCCCTGGTTGGTACTGAACCAAAACAGCCTTCTGATCATGCCATTGCTTCTGGAGCTCTTGGCTGGCCTGAAGGTTTTTACTGGCCTTTTTCATGTACTCAGCCATCCTTGATCTGAGGCCAAGTACATAATCCACAATATCCTGCTTAGGAGCTTTTAAAGGTTGTTCTCAACCCTCCTTTACAAGTGTGAGTGGACCCCTAACAGGGTGTCCAAAAAGAAGTTCAAAGGGGCTGAAGCCCACTCCTTTCTGGGGTACCTCCCTGTAGGCAAAAAGGAGGCATGGTAGAAGGATATCCCATCTCCTGCGGAGTTTTTCAGGGAGACCCATAATCATGCCTTTGAGAGTTTTATTAAATCTCTCCACCAGTCCATTTGTTTGTGGATGATAGGGTGTTGTGAACTTGTACGTTACACCACACTCCTTCCACATGGCCTTTAAGTATGCAGACATGAAATTGCTTCCCCTGTCTGATACCACTTCCTTTGGGAAGCCCACCCTGGAAAATATTCCCAGGAGGGCCTTTGCCACTGCAGGTGCTGTAGTGGTCCTTAAAGGAATAGCTTCAGGATATCTTGTGGCATGGTCCACTACCACTAAGATAAACCTATTGCCTGAAGCAGTAGGAGGGTCAAGGGGGCCAACTATGTCAACCCCTACCCTTTCAAAGGGAACCCCAACCACAGGCAGTGGGATAAGGGGTGCCTTTGGGGTGCCACCTGTCTTGCCACTGGCTTGACAGGTTTCACAGGACTTACAAAATTCCTTTGTGTCCTCAGACATCCTAGGCCAATGAAACAGGGTAACAAGCCTGTCCCAAGTTTTCATTTGTCCTAGATGCCCAGCTAAGGGAATGTCATGTGCCAGTGTTAGGAGGAACGTTCTGTACTCCTGAGGAATCACTAATCTCCTGGCAGCTCCAGGTTTAGGATCCCTATGCTCAGTGTACAAGAGGTTGTCCTCCCAGTAAACTCTGTGAGAGTCACTGACATCCCCATTAGCCTGTTTGACAGCTTGCTGTCTGAGACCCTCTAATGTGGGACAGGTTTGCTGTGCCACACTCAGCTCCTCTCTGGCAGGCCCCCCTTCACCCAAAAGCTCAGCAGTGTCTGCTTCCAGCTCCTCTGGTGTAGGTTCTGCACAGGGAGGGAATTCTTCTTCCTCAGAAGTAGAATCCACTGTAGAGGGAGGGATAGTAGGAAGTGGTTTGCTTCTACTAGCCCTAGCTTTAGGGAGCACTTGGTCCATTGTTCCAGGATCCAAGTTTCCCTGTCCTTTTTGCTTTTTGGCCTGAGCCCTTGTCAAAGCAAAAATATGCCCTGGGATGCCCAGCATTGCTGCATGGGCCTCCAACTCCACATCTGACCAAGCTGATGTCTCCAAATCATTTCCTAGTAGACAGTCTACAGGTAAATCTGTGGCTACCACAACTTTCTTTGGACCAGTAACCCCCCCCCCCCAGTTGAGATTTACAACAGCCATGGGGTGGCTAAGTGTGTTGTTGTGAGCATCGGTTACTTGGTACTGGTGACCAAGTAGGTGTTGTTCAGGGTGGACCAGTTTCTCTATGACCATAGTCACACTGGCACCAGTGTCCCTGTAGGCCTGAACCTCAACACCATTTATTAGGGGTAGTTGCTTGTACTTATCCATATTAAGGGGACAAGCAACTAAGGTGGCTAAATCAATAGCCCCCTCAGAGACTAACACAGCCTCTGTGGCCTCCCTAACAAGGCCAACCCCAACTAAATTACCAAAAGTGAGCCCAGCTACTCCCTTGGATTGGCTATTAGTAGGTTTGCTCCCACCACCACTGCTATTAGTAGGGACACTAGGGGTAGCAGTAGGGGTTGTAGTGGTAGGAGCATTGGTGCCTTTCTTTGGACAACTGGGATCTGTTGTCCAATGGCCTTTTATTTTACATAAATAGCACCATGGTTTCTTTTCCTTGTTCTGATTAAAGGAGGATTTGGACCCACCACCCCCACCAGAGTGTTTTTGTGGGCCTGATGAAGACTCATTTTTAGATTTGTCCCCACCCTTGTCTGAAGACTTACCATCCTTCTTTTTGTTGCCATCTTTGTCACCCCCTGTATGAACTTTTCTGTTCACTCTTGTTCTGACCCATTTGTCTGCCTTCTTTCCCAATTCTTGGGGAGAGGTCAGATCAGAGTCCACCAAGTACTGGTGCAACAAATCAGACACACAATTATTAAGAATATGCTCTCTCAGGATTAAGTTATACAGGCTGTCATAATCAGTAACTTTACTGCCATGTAACCACCCCTCCAAGGCCTTCACTGAATGGTCAATGAAATCAACCCAGTCTTGTGAAGACTCCTTTTTGGTCTCTCTGAACTTTATCCTGTACTGTTCAGTGGTTAAGCCATAACCATCCAGGAGTGCATTCTTAAGAACTTGGAAATTATTAGCATCATTTTCTTTCACAGTAAGGAGCCTATCCCTACCTTTTCCACTAAATGATAGCCATAGGATAGCAGCCCACTGCCTTTGAGGGACATCCTGTACAACACAGGCCCTCTCAAGTGCAGCAAACCACTTGTTAATGTCATCCCCCTCCTTATAAGGGGGAACTATCTTGTGCAGATTCCTGGAATCATGCTCTTTTGCAGGATGACTATGGGGAATGCTGCTGCTGCCACCATGGGTTTCTAAACCCAACTTCTGTCTTTCCTTCTCTAGTTCAAAAGACTGTCTATCCAAATCCAGCTGTTGCTTTTTAAGCTTCAGTCTGGTTTGTTCCACCCTCAACTTATTGAGTTCCCTCTCTAACATTCTGTCATCAGGGTTGGTGGGAGGGACATTCTTAGATACAGAGGTGTGATGAGAATGAACAGAAGGAGACCTGTCCCTTACAGAAGCCACCCTAACAGCTTGGTTAACAGAAACATTACTACCAGTATGGTGAGAATAAATGCTTTTGCTATGATGTGAGACAACACTATTTGTATGGTGTGGCTCATCATCATTACCAACTATGCTAGACTGTCTAGTAATGGGCAGGCTAGGAAGTTTCTTTCCTGAATCTTTTCCTGGGGGAGTCCCTGAATCTGATTGAGAACTATTAGGTACTTTTTCAACAGATGAGGCACCTATGGCCTTATCCTGTTCTCTAAGCATGTTAAGTAACAGTTCCAAGGAAGGATTCTTCCCTACACTCAAACCTCTCTCTATACAGAGACTCCTTGCTCTTTTCCAGCTAAGGTTGTCATATGCAAGTTTGGACAGATCAACATTTTGGCCTGTGCCAGACATTTTTAGAGAGAGTTAAAGTGATAGTAAAAGATAAAAAGTTTGTCAGAGCTTTTAGAAAGACAGAGAAAAAAAACTTTTTAAACTTTTTAGAACTTTTTAGAAAGTTAGAAGTACTTTTCAGCACTTAGAAAAGAGTGAAAAGAGGAAATGCAAAACTTTTTGGCTATGTGTATATACACTGACCTTGTTTTGTATATTTTTCTCTAATGAAAAGTACAATGACAAGAGTGGTAAGTAGTCTCAAAGCACTTATCCCACCACTGCCACCAATGTAGGAGGCTGGACTGGCTTGTAGTGAGTACCAAGGGGTACTTGCACCTTGCACCAGGCCCAGTTATCCCTTATTAGTGTATAGGGTGTCTAGCAGCTTAGGCTGATAGATAATGGTAGCTTAGCAGAGCAGCTTAGGCTGAACTAGGAGACGTGTGAAGCTACTACAGTACCACTTAGTGTCATATGCACAATATCATAAGAAAACACAATACACAGTTATACTAAAAATAAAGGTACTTTATTTTTATGACAATATGCCAAAGTATCTTAGAGTGTACCCTCAGTGAGAGGATAGGAAATATACACAAGATATATATACACAATAGCAAAAATATGCAGTATAGTCTTAGAAAACAGTGCAAACAATGTATAGTTACAATAGGATGCAATGGGAAAACATAGGGATAGGGGCAACACAAACCATTTACTCCAAAAGTGGAATGCGAACCACGAATGGACCCCAAACCTATGTGACCTTGTAGAGGGTCGCTGGGACTATTAGAAAATAGTGAGAGTTAGAAAAATAACCCTCCCCAAGACCCTGAAAAGTGAGTGCAAAGTGCACTAAAGTTCCCCTAAGGACAAAGAAGTCGTGTTAGAGGAATAATGCAGGAAAGACACAAACCAACAATGCAACAACTGTGGATTTCCAATCTAGGGTACTTGTGGAACAAGGGGACCAAGTGCAAAAGTCACAAGCAAGTCGGAGATGGGCAGATGCCCAGGAAATGCCAGCTGCGGGTGCAAAGAAGCTTCTACTAGACAGAAGAAGCTGAGGTTTCTGCAGGAACGAAAAGGGCTAGAGACTTCCCCTTTGGTGGACGGATCCCTCTCACCTTGGAGAGTTGTGCAGAAGTGTTTTCCCGCCGAAAGGACGCCAACAAGCCTTGCTAGTCGCAAATTGTGAGTTTGGCGTTTTTGGACACTGCTGGGGCCCAGGAGGGACCAGGAGGTCACGAATTGGACCTGAAGTGAGAGGGGACATCGAGCAAGACAAAGAGCCCTCACTAAAGCAGGTAGCCCCTGGAGAAGTGCCAGAAACAGGCACTACGAGGATGCGGGAAATGGTGCTCGCCGAAGTTGCACAAAGGAGTCCCACGTCGCCGGAGACCAACTTAGAAAGTCGTGCAATGCAGGTTAGAGTGCCGTGGACCCAGGCTTGGCTGTGCACAAAGGATTTCCGCCGGAAGTGCACAGGGGCCGGAGTAGCTGCAAAGTCGCGGTTCCCAGCAATGCAGCCCAGCGAGGTGAGGCAAGGACTTACCTCCACCAAACTTGGGCTGAAGAGTCACTGGACTGTGCGGGTCACTTGGACAGAGTCGCTGGATTCGAGGGACCTCGCTCGTCGTGCTGAGAGGAGACCCAAGGGACCGGTAATGCAGCTTTTTGGTGCCTGCGGTTGCAGGGGGAAGATTCCGTCGACCCACGGGAGATTTCTTCGGAGCTTCTGGTGCAGAGAGGAGGCAGACTACCCCCACAGCATGCACAAGCAGGAAAACAGTCGAGAAGGCGGCAGGATCAGCGTTACAGAGTTGCAGTAGTCGTCTTTGCTACTATGTTGCAGGTTTGCAGGCTTCCAGCGCGGTCAGCAGTCGATTCCTTATCAGAAGGTGAAGAGAGAGATGCAGAGGAACTCGGCTGAGCTCATGCATTCGTTATCTGAAGTTTCCCCAGAGACAGAGACCCTAAATAGCCAGAAAAGAGGGTTTAGCTACCTAGGAGAGAGGATAGGCTAGCAACACCTGAGGGAGCCTATCACAAGGAGTCTCTGACGTCACCTGGTGGCACTGGCCACTCAGAGCAGTCCAGTGTGCCAGCAGCACCTCTGTTTCCAAGATGGCAGAGGTCTGGAGCACACTGGAGGAGCTCTGGACACCTCCCAGGGGAGGTGCAGGTCAGGGGAGTGGTCACTCCCCTTTCCTTTGTCCAGTTTCGCGCCAGAGCAGGGCTAAGGGGTCCCCTGAACCGGTGTAGACTGGCTTATCCAGAATTGGGCACATCTGTGCCCAACAAAGCATTTCCAGAGGCTGGGGGAGGCTACTCCTCCCCTGCCTTCACACCATTTTCCAAAGGGAGAGGGTGTCACACCCTCTCTCAGAGGAAGTTCTTTGTTCTGCCATCCCGGGCCAGGCCTGGCTGGACCCCAGGAGGGCAGCTGCCTGTCTGAGGGGTTGGCAGCAGCAGCAGCTGCAGTGAAACCCCAGGAAGGGCAGTTTGGCAGTACCAGGGTCTGTGCTACAGACCACTGGGATCATGGGATTATGCCAACTATGCCAGGATGGTATAGAGGGGGCAATTCCATGATCATAGACATGTTACATGGCCATATTCGGAGTTACCATTGTGAAGCTACATATAGGTAGTGACCTATTGTAGGAGGCTGGACTGGCTTGTAGTGAGTACCAAGGGGTACTTGCACCTTGCACCAGGCCCAGTTATCCCTTATTAGTGTATAGGGTGTCTAGCAGCTTAGGCTGATAGATAATGGTAGCTTAGCAGAGCAACTTAGGCTGAACTAGGAGACGTGTGAAGCTACTACAGTACCACTTAGTGTCATATGCACAATATCATAAGAAAACACAATACACAGTTATACTAAAAATAAAGGTACTTTATTTTTATGGCAATATGCCAAAGTATCTTAGAGTGTACCCTCAGTGAGAGGATAGGAAATATACACAAGATATATATACACAATAGCAAAAATATGCAGTATAGTCTTAGAAAACAGTGCAAACAATGTATAGTTACAATAGGATGCAATGGGGAAACATAGGGATAGGGGCAACACAAACCATATACTCCAAAAGTGGAATGCGAACCACGAATGGACCCCAAACCTATGTGACCTTGTAAAGGGTCGCTGGGACTATTAGAAAATAGTGAGAGTTAGAAAAATAACCCTCCCCAAGACCCTGAAAAGTGAGTGCAAAGTGCACTAAAGTTCCCCTAAGGACAAAGTAGTCGTGTTAGAGGAATAATGCAGGAAAGACACAAACCAGCAATGCAACAACTGTGGATTTCCAATCTAGGGTACCTGTGGAACAAGGGGACCAAGTCCAAAAGTCACAAGCAAGTCGGAGATGGGCAGATGCCCAGGAAATGCCAGCTGCGGGTGCAAAGAAGCTTCGACTGGACAGAAGAAGCTGAGGTTTCTGCAGGAACGAAAAGGGCTAGAGACTTCCCCTTTGGTGGACGGATCCCCCTTGCCGGGGAGAGTCGTGCAAAAGTGTTTTCCCGCCGAAAGGACGCCAACAAGCCTTGCTAGTCGCAAATCATGCATTTGGCGTTTTTGGACGCTGCTGGGGCCCAGGAGGGACCAGGAGGTCGCAAATTGGACCTGAGAGAGAGGGGACGTCGAGCAAGACAAAGAGCCCTCATTGAAGCAGGTAGCACCCGGAGAAGTGCCAGAAACAGGCACTACGAGGATGCGTGAAACGGTGCTCGCCGAAGTTGCACAAAGGAGTCCCACGTCACCGGAGACCAACTTAGAAAGTCGTGCAATGCAGGTTAGAGTGCCGTGGACCCAGGCTTGGCTGTGCACAAAGGATTTCCGCCGGAAGTGCACAGGGGCCGGAGTAGCTGCAAAGTCGCGGTTCCCAGCAATGCAGCCCAGCGAGGTGAGGCAAGGACTTACCTCCACCAAACTTGGGCTGAAGAGTCACTGGACTGTGGGGGTCACTTGGACAGAGTCGCTGGATTCGAGGGACCTCGCTCGTTGTGCTGAGAGGAGACCCAAGGGACCGGTAATGCAGCTTTTTGGTGCCTGCGGTTGCAGGGGGAAGATTCCGTCGACCCACGGGAGATTTCTTCGGAGCTTCTGGTGCAGAGAGGAGGCAGACTACCCCCACAGCATGCACAAGCAGGAAAACAGTCGAGAAGGCGGCAGGATCAGCGTTACAGAGTTGCAGTAGTCGTCTTTGCTACTATGTTGCAGGTTTGCAGGCTTCCAGCGCGGTCAGCAGTCGATTCCCTATCAGAAGGTGAAGAGAGAGATGCAGAGGAAATCGGATGAGCTCTTGCATTCGTTATCTAAAGTTTCCCCAGAGACAGAGACCCTAAATAGCCAGAAAAGAGGGTTTGGCTACCTAGGAGAGAGGATAGGCTAGCAACACCTGAAGGAGCCTATCAGCAGGAGTCTCTGACGTCACCTGGTGGCACTGGCCACTCAGAGCAGTCCAGTGTGCCAGCAGCACCTCTGTTTCCAAGATGGCAGAGGTCTGGAGCACACTGGAGGAGCTCTGGACACCTCCCAGGGGAGGTGCAGGTCAGGGGAGTGGTCACTCCCCTTTCCTTTGTCCACTTTCGCGCCAGAGCAGGGGCTAAGGGGTCCCTGAACCGGTGTAGACTGGCTTATGCAGAATTGGGCACATCTGTGCCCAACAAAGCATTTCCAGAGGCTGGGGGAGGCTACTCCTCCCCTGTCTTCACACCATTTTCCAAAGGGAGAGGGTGTCACACCCTCTCTCAGAGGAAGTTCTTTGTTCTGCCATCCTGGGCCAGGCCTGGCTGGACTCCAGGAGGGCAGCTGCCTGTCTGAGGGGTTGGCAGCAGCAGCAGCTGCAGTGAAACCCCAGGAAGGGCAGTTTGGCAGTACCAGGGTCTGTGCTACAGACCACTGGGATCATGGGATTGTGCCAACTATGCCAGGATGGCATAGAGGGGGCAATTCCATGATCATAGACATGTTACATGGCCATATTCGGAGTTACCATGGTGAAGCTACATATAGGTAGTGACCTATATGTAGTGCATGCGTGTAATGGTGTCCCCGCACTCACAAAGTCCGGGGAATTGGCCCTGAACAATGTGGGGGCACCTTGGCTAGTGCCAGGGTGCCCTCACACTAAGTAACTTAGCACCCAACCTTTACCAGGTAAAGGTTAGACATATAGGTGACTTATAAGTTACTTAAGTGCAGTGTAAAATGGCTGTGAAATAACGTGGACGTTATTTCACTCAGGCTGCAGTGGCAGGCCTGTCTAAGAATTGTCAGAGCTCCCTATGGGTGGCAAAAGAAATGCTGCAGCCCATAGGGATCTCCTGGAACCCCAATACCCTGGGTACCTCAGTACCATATACTAGGGAATTATAAGGGTGTTCCAGTAAGCCAATGTAAATTGGTGAAGTTGGTCACTAGCCTGTTAGTGACAATTTGTACAGAGAGAGCATAACCACTGAGGTTCTGGTTAGCAGAGCCTCAGTGAAACAGTTAGGCACCACACAGGGAACACATACATATAGGCCACAAACTTATGAGCACTGGGGTCCTGACTAGCAGGGTCCCAGTGACACATAACAAACATACTGAAAACATAGGGTTTTCACTATGAGCACTGGGCCCTGGCTAGCAGGATCCCAGTGAGACAGTGAAAACACTCTGACATACACTCACAAACAGGCCAAAAGTGGGGGTAACAAGGCTAGAAAGAGGCTACTTTCTCACAGCAACTACCCCTAATAAATGGTGTTGAGGTTCAGGCCTACAGGGACACTGGAGCCAGTGTGACTATGGTCATAGAGAAACTGGTCCACCCTGAACAACACCTACTTGGTCACCAGTACCAAGTAACCGATGCTCACAACAACACACTTAGCCACCCCATGGCTGTTATAAATCTCAACTGGAGGGGGGGGTTACTGGTCCAAAGAAAGTTGTGGTAGCTTCAGATTTACCTGTAGACTGTCTATTAGGGAATGATTTGGAGACATCAGCTTGGTCAGATGTGGAGTTGGAGGCCCATGCAGCAATGCTGGGCATCCCAGGGCATATTTTTGCTTTAACAAGGGCTCAGGCCAAAAAGCAAAAAGGACAGGGTGACTTGGATCCTGGAACAATTGACCAAGTGCTCCCTAAAGCTAGGGCTAGTAGAAGTAAAGCACTTCCTACTATCCCTCCCTCTACAGTGGATTCTACTTCTGAGGAAGAAGAATTTCCACCCTGTGCAGAACCTACACCAGAGGAGCTGGAAGCAGACACTGCTGAGCTTTTGGGTGAAGGGGGGCCTGCCAGGGAGGAGCTGAGTGTGGCACAGCATACCTGTCCCACACTAGAGGGTCTAAGACAGCAAGCTATCAAACAGGCTAATGGGGATGTCAGTGACTCTCACAGAGTTTACTGGGAGGACAACCTCTTGTACACTGAAGCAAGGGATCCTAAACCTGGAACTGCCAGGAGGTTAGTGATTCCTCAGGAGTACAGAAAGTTCCTCCTAACTCTAGCCCACGACATTCCCCTAGCTGGGCATCTAGGACAAATGAAAACTTGGGACAGGCTTGTTCCCTTGTTTCATTGGCCTAGAATGTCTGAGGACACAAAAGAATTTTGTAAGACCTGTGAAACCTGTCAAGCCAGTGGCAAGACAGGTGGCACCCCAAAGGCAACCCTTATTATTCCACTGCCTGTGGTTGGGGTTCCCTTTGAAAGGGTAGGGGTTGACATAGTTGGCCCCCTTGACCCTCCTACTGCTTCAGGCAATAGGTTTATCTTGGTGGTAGTGGACCATGCCACCAGATATCCTGAAGCAATTCCTTTAAGGACCACTACAGCACCTGCAGTGGCAATGGCCTTCCTAGGAATATTTTCCAGGGTGGGCTTCCCAAAGGAAGTAGTATCAGACAGGGGAAGCAATTTCACGTCTGCTTTACTTAAAGGCCATGTGGAAGGAGTGTGGTGTGACTTACAAGTTCACTACACCCTATCATCCACAAACTAATGGACTGGTGGAGAGATTTAACAAAACTCTCAAAGGCATGATTATGGGACTCCCAGAAAAACTCCGCAGGAGATGGGATATCCTTTTACCATGCCTCCTTTTTGCCTACAGGGAGGTACCCCAGAAAGGAGTGGGCTTCAGCCCCTTTGAATTCCTCTTTGGACACCCTGTTAGGGGTCCACTAACACTTGTCAAGGAGGGTTGGGAACAACCTTTAAAAGCTCCAAAGCAAGATATTGTGGATTATGTACTTGGCCTCAGATCAAGGATGGCTGAGTATATGAAAAAGGCCAGTAAAATCCTTCAGGCCAGCCAAGAGCTCCAGAAGCAATGGCATGATCAGAAGGCTGTTTTGGTTCAGTACCAACCAGGGCAGAAAGTGTGGGTCTTGGAGCCTGTGGCCCCAAGAGCACTCCAAGATAAATGGAGTGGACCCTACATAATTGTTGAAAAAAAGGGTGAAGTCACCTACTTAGTTGACTTAGGCACTGCCAGGAGTCCCCTTAGGGTGCTCCATGTCAATCGCCTAAAACCCTACTATGACAGGGCTGATCTCACCCTGCTCATGGCAACTGATGAGGGACAGGAAGAAGACAGTGATCCTCTACCTGATCTCTTCTCTTCCACAGAACAAGATGCTCTAGTGGAAGGTGTAGTTTTGGCTGATTGTCTTACTGCTGAGCAGAAAGACCATTGCATAAATCTCCTGGGTCAGTTTTCTGAACTCTTCTCTACTGTGCCAGGTACCACTTCTTGGTGTAAGCACACTATAGATACTGGAGACAGCTTGCCTGTCAAAAGTAAAATCTATAGGCAGCCTGACCATGTCAGGGACTGCATAAAGCAAGAGGTGCAGAAAATGTTAGAACTGGGAGTGGTTGAGCACTCTGAAAGTCCATGGGCTTCTCTTGTGGTACTTGTACCAAAACCTCATTCCAAGGATGGAAAGAAGGAAATGCGGTTTTGTGTAGATTATAGAGGTCTCAACCAGGTAACCAAAACTGATGCTCACCCTATACCCAGGGCAGATGAGCTCATAGATACACTGGCATCTGCCAAGTATCTAAGCACTTTTGATTTGACTGCAGGGTATTGGCAGATCAAATTATCAGAAGATGCTAAACCTAAAACTGCATTTTCAACCATTGGAGGCCATTACCAATTCACAGTAATGCCTTTTGGATTGAAAAATGCACCTGACACTTTTCAAAGGTTGGTGAACACAGTCCTGCAAGGGCTGGAAGCTTTTAGTGCAGCATATTTGGACGATATAGCTGTCTTTAGCTCCAGCTGGGATGATCACCTGGTCCACCTATGGAAAGTTTTAGAGGCCCTGCAAAAGGCAGGCCTCACTATCAAGGCTTCAAAGTGCCAGATAGGGCAGGGGAAGGTGGTTTATCTGGGACACCTTGTTGGTGGGGAACAGATTGCACCACTACAGGGGAAAATCCAAACTATTATAGATTGGGTGCCCCCTACTACTCAGACTCAGGTGAGAGCCTTCCTAGGCCTCACTGGGTATTACAGGAGGTTCATTAAGAACTATGGCTCCATTGCAGCCCCTCTTAATAACCTCACATCCAAAAAAATGCCTAAAAAGGTATTGTGGACAGCTAGCTGTCAGAAAGCTTTTGAGGAGCTGAAGCAGGCCATGTGCTCTGCACCTGTCCTGAAAAGCCCTTGTTACTCTAAAAAATTCTATGTCCAAACTGATGCATCTGAATTAGGAGTAGGGGCAGTCCTATCACAACTTAATTCTGAGGGCCAGGATCAACCTGTTGCTTTTATTAGTAGGAGGTTGACCCCTAGAGAAAAGCGTTGGTCTGCCATTGAGAGGGAGGCCTTTGCTGTGGTCTGGGCACTGAAGAAGTTGAGACCATACTTGTTTGGCACTCACTTCATTGTTCAGACAGACCACAAACCTCTACTTTGGCTAAAACAAATGAAAGGTGAAAATCCTAAATTATTGAGGTGGTCCATATCCCTACAGGGAATGGACTATACAGTGGAACATAGACCTGGGAGTAGCCACTCCAATGCAGATGGACTCTCCAGATATTTCCACTTAGACAATGAAGACTCATCAGGTCATGGCTAGTCTTATTGTCCTTCGTTTGGGGGGGGGGGGTTGTGTAGGAAAGTACCATCTTGCCTGGCATGTTACCCCCATTTTTCACTGTATATATGTTGTTTTAGTTGTATGTGTCACTGGGACCCTGCTAGTCAGGGCCCCAGTGCTCATAAGTGTGCCTGAATGTGTTACCTGTGTTATGACTAACTGTCTCACTGAGGCTCTGCTAATCAGAACCTCAGTGGTTATGCTCTCTCATTTCTTTCAAATTGTCACTAACAGGCCAGTGACCAATTTTACCAATTTACATTGGCTTACTGGAACACCCTTATAATTCCCTAGTATATGGTACTGAGGTACCCAGGGTATTGGGGTTCCAGGAGATCCCTATGGGCTGCAGCATTTCTGTTGCCACCCATAGGGAGCTCTGACAATTCTTACACAGGCCTGCCACTGCAGCCTGAGTGAAATAACGTCCACGTTATTTCACAGCCATTTTACACTGCACTTAAGTTACTTATAAGTCACCTATATGTCTAACCTTTACCTGGAAAAGGTTGGGTGCTAAGTTACTTAGGGCCTGATTCTAACTTTGGAGGACGGTGTTAAACCGTCCCAAAAGTGGCGGATATACCACCTACCGTATTACGAGTTCCATAGGATATAATGGACT
Source organism: Pleurodeles waltl (assembly GCF_031143425.1). Lineage (NCBI taxonomy): Eukaryota > Metazoa > Chordata > Amphibia > Caudata > Salamandridae > Pleurodeles > Pleurodeles waltl. The sequence continues at coordinate 441,212,972 of NC_090446.1, read as the reverse complement.
CGTAATACGGTAGGTGGTACATCCGCCACTTTTGGGACGGTTTAACACCGTCCTCCAAAGTTAGAATCAGGCCCTTAGTGTGAGGGCACCCTGGCACTAGCCAAGGTGCCCCCACATTGTTCAGGGCCAATTCCCCGGACTTTGTGAGTGCGGGGACACCATTACACGCGTGCACTACATATAGGTCACTACCTATATGTAGCTTCACAATGGTAACTCCGAATATGGCCATGTAATATGTCTATGATCATGGAATTGCTCCCTCTATGCCATCCTGGCATAGTTGGCACAATCCCATGATCCCAGTGGTCTGTAGCACAGACCCTGGTACTGCCAAACTGCCTTTCCCGGGGTTTCACTGCAGCTGCTGCCAACCCCTCAGACAGGCATCTGCCCTCCTGGGGTCCAGCCAGGCCTGGCCCAGGATGGCAGAACAAAGGACTTCCTCTGAGAGAGGGTGTTACACCCTCTCCCTTTGGAAAATGGTGTGAAGGCAGGGGAGGAGTAGCCTCCCCCAGCCTCTGGAAATGCTTTCATGGGCACACATGGTGCCCATTTCTGCATAAGCCAGTCTACACCGGTTCAGGGACCCCTTAGCCCTGCTCTGGCGCGAAACTGGACAAAGGAAAGGGGAGTGACCACTCCCCTGACCTGTACCTCCCCTGGGAGGTGCCCAGAGCTCCTCCAGTGTGCTCCAGACCTCTACCATCTTGGAAACAGAGGTGCTGCTGGCACACTGGACTGCTCTGAGTGGCCAGTGCCATCAGGTGACGTCAAAGACTCCTTCTGATAGGCTCCTTCAGGTGTTGCTAGCCTATCCTCTCTCCTAGGTAACCAAACCCTCTTTTCTGGCTATTTAGAGTCTCTGTCTCTTGGGATTCCTTTGATAACGAATGCAAGAGCTCATCCGAGTTCCTCTGCATCTCTCTCTTCACCTTCTGCCAAGGAATCGACTGCTGACCGCGCTGGAAGCCTGCAAAACTGCAACATAGTAGCAAAGACGACTACTGCAACTCTGTAACGCTGATCCTGCCGCCTTCTCGACTGTTTTCCTGGTGGTGCATGCTGTGGGGGTAGTCTGCCTCCTCTCTGCACTAGAAGCTCCGAAGAAATCTCCCGTGGGTCGACGGAATCGTCCCCCTGCAACCGCAGGCACCAAAGAACTGCATCACCGGTACCTTGGGTCTCCTCTCAGCATGACGGGCGAGGTCCCTTGAATCCAGCAACTCTGTCCAAGTGAGTCCCACAGTCCAGTGACTCTTCAGTCCAAGTTTGGTGGAGGTAAGACCTTGCCTCCCCACGCCAGACTGCATTGCTGGAAACCGCGACTTTTGCAGCTACTCCGGCCTCCGTCCACTTCCGGCGGAAATCCTTTGTGCACAGTCCAGCCTGGATCCACAGCACTCTAATCTGCATTGCACGACCTCCTAAGTTGTTCTCCGGCGACGTGGGACTCCTTTGTGCGACTTCGGGTGAGCACCATTTCACGCATCCTTGTAGTGCCTGTTTCTGGCACTTCTGCGGGTGCTGCCTGCTGCTGAGAGGGCTCCTTGTCTTGCTCGACGCCCCCTCTGTCCCCTGACGCAATTGGCGACATCCTGGTACCTCCTGGGCCACAGCAGCATCCAAAAACCCTTACTGCACGATTTGCAGCTAGCAAGGCTTGTTGGCAGTCTTTCGGCGGGAAAACACTTCTGCACGACTCTCCACGGCGTGTGGGATCCGTCCTCCAAAGGGGAAGTCTCTAGCCCTTGTCGTTCTTGCAGAAACCTACGCTTCTACTGTCCAGTAGCAGCATCTTTGCACCCACAGCTGGCATTTCCTGGGCATCTGCCCATCTCCGACTTGCTTGTGACTTTTGGACTTGGTCCCCTTGTTCCACAGGTACCCTTGACTGGAAATCCATAGTTGTTGCAGTGTTGGTTTGTGTCTTTCCTGCAGAATTCCCCTATCACGACTTCTATGTCCTTTGGGGAACTTTAGTGAACTTTGCACTCACTTTTCAGGGTCTTGGGGTGGGCTATTTTTCTAACCCTTACTATTTTCTAATAGTCCCAGCGACCCTCTACAAGGTCACATAGTTTTGGGGTCCATTTGTGATTCGCATTCCACTTTTGGAGTATATGGTTTGTGTTGCCCCTATCCCTATGTGTCTCCATTGCATCCTATTGTAACTATACATTGTTTGCACTGTTTTCTAATACTATTACTGCATATTTTGGTATTGTGTACATATATCTTGTGTATATTTGCTATCCTCATACTGAGGGTACTCACTGAGATACTTTTGGCATATTGTCATAAAAATAAAGTACCTTTATTTTTAGTATATCTGTGTATTGTGTTTTCTTATGATAATGTGCATATGACACTAAGTGGTACTGTAGGAGCTTCACTCGTCTCCTAGTTCAGCCTAAGCTGCTCTGCTAAGCTACCATTATCTATCAGCCTATGCTGCTAGACACCCTATACACTAATAAGGGATAACTGGGCCTGGTGCAAGGAGCAAGTACCCCTAGGTACTCACTACAAGCCAGTCCAGCCTCCTACATTGGTTGTGCAGCGGTGGGATAAGTGCTTTGAGACTACTTACCACTCTTGTCATTGTACTTTTCATAAGAGAAAAATATACAAAAGAAGTTCAGTGTATGTACACATAACTAAAACGTTTTGCATTTCCTCTTTTCACTCTTTTCTAAAGTGCTGAAAAGTACTTCTAAACTTTCTAAAAGTTCTTAAAAGTTTAAAAAGTTTTTTTTTCTGTCTTTCTAAAAGCTCTAAAAACTTTTTTTTTACTTTTTCTATCACTTAAACTCTTTCTAAAATGTCTGGCACAGGCCAAAATGTTGATCTGTCCAAACTTGCATATGACCACCTTAGCTGGAAAGGAGCAAGGAGTCTCTGTGTAGAAAGAGGTTTGAGTGTAGGGAAGAATCCTTCCTTGGAATTATTGCTTAACATGCTTAGAGAACAAGATAAGGCCACAAGGGCCGCATCTGTTGAAAAAGTAGCTAATGGTTCCCAATCTGATCCAGGGACTCCCCTAGAAAAAGATTCAGAAAAGAAACTTCCTAACCTGCCCATTACTAGACAGTCTAGCATAGTTGGTACTGATGTTGAGTCACACCATACAGATAGTGTTGTCTCACATCATAGCAAGAGCATTCATTCTCACCACAGTAGAACTGATGTTTCTGTTAACCAAGCTGTTAGGATGCCTTCTGTAAGGGACAGGTCTCCTTCTGTCCATTCTCACCATACTTCTGTTTCAAGACATGTCCCTCCCACCCACCCTGATGACAGATTGTTAGAAAGGGAGCTCAATAGATTGAGAGTGGAACAAACCAGACTGAAGCTCAAGAAGCAACAGCTGGATTTGGATAGACAGTCCTTAGAAGTAGAGAAGGAGAGACAGAAACTGGGTTTAGAAACCCATGGTGGCAGCAGCAGTATTCCCAATAGTCATCCTGCAAAAGAGCATGATTCTAGGAATCTGCACAAGATAGTTCCCCCTTATAAGGAGGGGGATGACATTAACAAGTGGTTTGCTGCACTTGAGAGGGCCTGTGTTGTACAGGATGTCCCTCAAAGGCAGTGGGCTGCTATCCTATGGCTATCATTTAGTGGAAAGGGTAGGGATAGGCTCCTTACTGTGAAAGAAAGTGATGCCAATAATTTTACAGTTCTTAAGAATGCACTTCTGGATGGTTATGGCTTAACCACTGAACAATACAGGATAAAGTTCAGAGAGACCAAAAAGGAGTCTTCACAAGACTGGGTTGATTTCATTGACCATTCAGTGAAGGCCTTGGAGGGGTGGTTACATGGCAGTAAAGTTACTGATTATGACAGCCTGTATAACTTGATCCTGAGAGAGCATATTCTTAATAATTGTGTGTCTGATTTGTTGCACCAGTACTTGGTGGACTCTGATCTGACCTCTCCCCAAGAATTGGGAAAGAAGGCAGACTAATGGGTAAGAACAAGGGTGAACAGAAAAGTTCATACAGGGGGTGACAAAGATGGCAACAAGAAGAAGGATGGTAAGTCTTCTGACAAGGGTGGGGACAAATCTAAAAATTAGTCTTCATCAGGCCCACAAAAACACTCTGGTGGGGGTGGTGGGCCCAAATCCTCTTCTAATCAAAACAAAGAAAAGAAACCATGGTGCTATTTATGTAAAATAAAAGGCCATTGGACAACAGATCCCAGTTGTCCAAAGAAAAGCACCAAGCCTCCTACCACTACAACCCCTACTGCTACACCTAGTGTCCCTACTAATAGCAGTGGTGGTGGGAGCAAACCTACTAATAGCCAATCCAAGGGAGTAGCTGGGCTCACTTTTGGTAACTTAGTTGGGGTTGGTCTGATTAGGGAGACCACAGAGGCTGTGTTAGTCTCTGAGGGGGCTATTGATTTAGCCACCTTGGTTGCTTGTCCCCTTAACATGGGTAAGTACAAGCAACTGTAGGAGGCTGGACTGGCTTGTAGTGAGTACCAAGGGGTACTTGCACCTTGCACCAGGCCCAGTTATCCCTTATTAGTGTATAGGGTGTCTAGCAGCTTAGGCTTATAGATAATGGTAGCTTAGCAGAGCAGCTTAGGCTGAACTAGGAGACGTGTGAAGCTACTACAGTACCACTTAGTGTCATATGCACAATATCATAAGAAAACACAATACACAGTTATACTAAAAATAAAGGTACTTTATTTTTATGACAATATGCCAAAGTATCTCAGAGTGTACCCTCAGTGAGAGGATAGGAAATATACACAAGATATATATACACAATACCAGAAATATGAAGTATAGTCTTAGAAAACAGTGCAAACAATGTATAGTTACAATAGGATGCAATGGGGACACATAGGGATAGGGGCAACACAAACCATATACTCCAAAAGTGGAATGAGAACCACAAATGGACCCCAAACCTATGTGACCTTGTAGAGGGTCGCTGGGACTATTAGAAAATACTGAGGGTTAGAAAAATAGCCCACCCCAAGACCCTGAAAAGTGAGTGCAAAGTGCACTAAAGTTCCCCTAGGGACAAAGAAGTCGTGTTAGAGGAATAATGCAGGAAAGACACAAACCAACAATGCAACAACGATGGATTTCCAATCTTGGGTACCTGTGGAACAAGGGGACCAAGTCCAAAAGTCACAAGCAAGTCGGAGATGGGCAGATGCCCAGGAAATGCCAGCTGCGGGTGCAAAGAAGCTTCTTCTGGACAGAAGAAGCTGAGGTTTCTGCAGGAACGAAAAGGGCTAGAGACTTCCCCTTTGGTGGACGGATCCCACTTGTCTTGGAGAGTCGTACAGAAGTGTTTTCCCGCCGAAAGACTGCCAACAAGCCTTGCTAGCTGCAAATCATGCGGTAAGCGTTTTTGGATGCTGCTGTGGCCCAGGAAGGACCAGGATATCGCAAATTGCGTCAGGAGAGAGAAGGGCCGTCGAGCAAGACAAGGAGCCCTCTCAGCAGCAGGTAGCACCCGGAGAAGTGCCAGAAACAGGCACTACGAAGATGCGTGAAACGGTGATCACCCGAAGTCGCACAAAGAAGTTCCACGTCGCCGGAGAACAACTTAGGAGGTCGTGCAATGCAGGTTAGAGTGCCGTGGACCCAGGCTGGACTGTGCACAAAGGATTTCCGCCGGAAGTGCACGGAGGCCGGAGTAGCTGCAAAAGTCGCGGTTCCCAGCAATGCAGTCTAGCGAGGTGAGGCAAGGACTTACCTCCACCAAACTTGGACTGAAGAGTCACTGGACTGTGGGAGTCACTTGGACAGAGTTGCTGGATTCGAGGGACTTCGCTCGTCGTGCTGAGAGGAGACCCAAGGGACCGGTAATGCAGCTTTTTGGTGCCTGCGGTTGCAGGGGGAAGATTCCGTCAACCCACGGGAGATTTCTTCGGAGCTTCTAGTGCAGAGAGGAGGCAGACTACCCCCACAGCATGCACCACCAGGAAAACAGTCGAGAAGGCGGCAGGATCAGCGTTACAGAGTTGCAGTAGTCGTCTTTGCTACTATGTTGCAGTTTTGCAGGCTTCCAGCGCGGTCAGCAGTCGATTCCTTGGCAGAAGGTGAAGAGAAAGATGCAGAGGAACTCGGATGAGCTCTTGCATTCGTTATCTCATGAATCCCAAGTGACAGAGACCCTAAATAGCCAGAAAAGAGGGTTTGGCTACCTAGGAGAGAGGATAGGCTAGCAACACCTGAAGGAGCCTATCAGAAGGAGTCTCTGACGTCACCTGGTGGCACTGGCCACTCAGAGCAGTCCATTGTGCCAGCAGCACCTCTGTTTCCAAGATGGCAGAGGTCTGGAGCACACTGGAGGAGCTCTGGGCACCCCCCAGGGGAGGTACAGGTCAGTGGAGTGGTCACTCCCCTTTCCTTTGTCCAGTTTCGTGCCAGAGCAGGGCTAAGGGGTCCCTGAACCGGTGTAGACTGGCTTATGCAGAAATGGGCACCAAATGTGCCCATGAAAGCATTTCCAGAGGCTGGGGGAGGCTACTCCTCCCCTGCCTTCACACCATTTTCCAAAGGGAGAGGGTTTAACACCCTCTCTCAGAGGAAGTCCTTTGTTCTGCCATCCTTGGCCAGGCCTGGCTGGACCCCAGGAGGGAAGATGCCTGTCTGAGGGGTTGGCAGCAGCAGCAGCTGCAGTGAAACCCCGGGAAAGGCAGTTTGGCAGTACCAGGGTCTGTGCTACAGACCACTGGGATCATGGGATTGTGCCAACTATGCCAGGATGGTATAGAGGGGGCAATTCCATGATCATAGACATATTACATGGCCATATTCGGAGTTACCATTGTGAAGCTACATATAGGTAGTAGTGCACGCGTGTAATGGTGTCCCCGCACTCACAAAGTCCGGGGAATTGGCTCTGAACAATGTGGGGGCACCTTGGCTAGTGCCAGGGTGCCCTCACACTAAGTAACTTAGCACCCAACCTTTACCAGGTAAAGGTTAGACATATAGGTGACTTATAAGTTACTTAAGTGCAGTGTAAAATGGCTGTGAAATAACGTGGACGTTATTTCACTCAGGCTGCAGTGGCAGGCCTGTGTAAGAATGGTCAGAGCTCCCTATGGGTGGCAAAAGAAATGCTGCAGCCCATAGGGATCTCCTGGAACCCCAATACCCTGGGTACCTCAGTACCATATACTAGGGAATTATAAGGGTGTTCCAGTAAGCCAATGTAAATTGGTGAAGTTGGTCACTAGCCTGTTAGTGACAATTTGTACAGAGAGAGCATAACCACTGAGGTTCTGGTTAGCAGAGCCTCAGTGAGACAGTTAGGCACCACACAGGGAACACATACATATAGGCCACAAACTTATGAGCACTGGGGTCCTGACTAGCAGGGTCCCAGTGACACATAACAAACATACTGAAAACATAGGGTTTTCACTATGAGCACTGGGCCCTGGCTAGCAGGATCCCAGTGAGACAGTGAAAACACCCTGACATACACTCACAAACAGGCCAAAAGTGGGGGTAACAAGGCTAGAAAGAGGCTACTTTCTCACAGCAACTACCCCTAATAAATGGTGTTGAGGTTCAGGCCTACAGGGACACTGGAGCCAGTGTGACTATGGTCATAGAGAAACTGATCCACCCTGAACAACACCTACTTGGTCACCAGTACTGTAGGAGGCTGGACTGGCTTGTAGTGAGTACCAAGGGGTACTTGCACCTTGCACCAGGCCCAGTTATCCCTTATTAGTGTATAGGGTGTCTAGCAGCTTAGGCTGATAGATAATGGTAGCTTAGCAGAGCAGCTTAGGCTGAACTAGGAGACGTGTAAAGCTACTACAGTACCACTTAGTGTCATATGCACAATATCATAAGAAAACACAATACACAGTTATACTAAAAATAAAGGTACTTTATTTTTATGACAATATGCGAAAGTATCTTAGAGTGTACCCTCAGTGAGAGGATAGGAAATATACACAAGATATATATACACAATAGCAACAATATGCAGTATAGTCTTAGAAAACAGTGCAAACAATGTATAGCTACAATAGGATGCAATGGGGAAACATAGGGATAGGGGCAACACAAACCATATACTCCAAAAGTGGAATGCGAACCACGAATGGACCCCAAACCTATGTGACCTTGTAGAGGGTCGCTGGGACTATTAGAAAATAGTGAGAGTTAGAAAAAAACCCTCCCCAAGACCCTGAAAAGTGAGTGCAAAGTGCACTAAAGTTCCCCTAAGGAGAAAGAAGTCGTGTTAGAGGAATAATGCAGGAAAGACACAAACCAGCAATGCAACAACTGTGGATTTCCAATCTAGGGTACCTGTGGAACAAGGGGACCAAGTCCAAAAGTCACAAGCAAGTCGGAGATGGGCAGATGCCCAGGAAATGCCAGCTGCGGGTGCAAAGAAGCTTCTACTGGACAGAAGAAGCTGAGGTTTGTGCAGGAACGAAAAGGGCTAGAGACTTCCCCTTTGGTGGACGGATCCCTCTCGCCGTGGAGAGTCGTGCAGAAGTGTTTTCCGGCCGAAACAACGCTAACAAGCCTTGCTAGCTGCAAATCATGCGGTTAGCGTTTTTGGACGCTTCTGAGGCCCAGGAGGGACCAGGAGGTCGCAACTTGGAACTGAAGAGAGAGGGGACGTCGAGCAAGACAAAGAGCCCTCACTGAAGCTGGTAGCTCCCGGAGAAGTGCCAGAAACAGGCACTACAAGGATGCGTGAAACGGTGCTCACCGAAGTTGCACAAAGGAGTCCCACGTCGCCGGAGACCAACTTAGAAAGTCGTGCAATGCAGGTTAGAGTGCCGTGGACCCAGGCTTGGCTGTGCACAAAGGATTTCCGCCGGAAGTGCACAGGGGCCGGAGTAGCTGCAAAGTCGCGGTTCCCAGCAATGCGGCCCAGCGAGGTGAGGCAAGGACTTACCTCCACCAAACTTGGACTGAAGAGTCACTGGACTGTGGGGGTCACTTGGACAGAGTCGCTGGATTCGAGGGACCTCGCTCGTCGTGCTGAAAGGAGACCCAAGGGACCGGTAATGCAGCTTTTTGGTGCCTGCGGTTGCAGGGGGAAGATTCCGTCGACCCACGGGAGATTTCTTCGGAGCTTCTGGTGCAGAGAGGAGGCAGGCTACCCCCACAGCATGCACAAGCAGGAAAACAGTCGAGAAGGCGGCAGGATCAGCGTTACAGAGTTGCAGTAGTCGTCTTTGCTACTATGTTGCAGGTTTGCAGGCTTCCAGCGCGGTCAGCAGTCGATTCCTTATCAGAAGGTGAAGAGAGAGATGCAGAGGAACTCGGATGAGCTCTTGCATTCGTTATCTGCAGTTTCCCCAGAGACAGAGACCCTAAATAGCCAGAAAAGAGGGTTTGGCTACCTAGGAGAGAGGATAGGCTACTAACACCTGAAGGAGCCTATCAGCAGGAGTCTCTGACGTCACCTGGTGGCACTGGCCACTCAGAGCAGTCCAGTGTGCCAGCAGCACCTCTGTTTCCAAGATGGCAGAGGTCTGGAGCACACTGGAGGAGCTCTGGACACCTCCCAGGGGAGGTGCAGGTCAGGGGAGTGGTCACTCCCCTTTCCTTTGTCCAGTTTCGCGCCAGAGCAGGGGCTAAGGGGTCCCTGAACCGGTGTAGACTGGCTTATGCAGAATTGGGCACATCTATGCCCAACAAAGCATTTCCAGAGGCTGGGGGAGGCTACTCCTCCCCTGCCTTCACACCATTTTCCAAAGGGAGAGGGTGTCACACCCTCTCTCAGAGGAAGTTCTTTGTTCTGCCATCCTGGGCCAGGCCTGGCTGGACCCCAGGAGGGCAGATGCCTGTCTGAGGGGTTGGCAGCAGCAGCAGCTGCAGTGAAACCCCAGGAAGGGCAGTTTGGCAGTACCAGGGTCTATGCTACAGACCACTGGGATCATGGAATTGTGCCAACAATGCCAGGATGGCATAGAGGGGGCAATTCCATGATCATAGACATGTTACATGGCAATATTCGGAGTTACCATTGTGAAGCTACATATAGGTAGTGACCTATATGTAGTGCACGCGTGTAATGGTGTCCCCGCACTCACAAAGTTCAGGGAATTGGCTCTGAACAATGTGGGGGCACCTTGGCTAGTGCCAGGGTGCCCTCACACTAAGTAACTTTGCACCTAACCTTTACCAGGTAAAGGTTAGACATATAGGTGACTTATAAGTTACTTAAGTGCAGTGTAAAATGGCTGTGAAATAACGTGGATGTTATTTCACTCAGGCTGCAGTGGCAGGCCTGTGTAAGAATCCCTATGGGTGGCAACAGAAATGCTGCAGCCCATAGGGATCTCCTGGAACCCCAATACCCTGGGTACCTCAGTACCATATACTAGGGAATTATAAGGGTGTTCCAGTAAGCCAATGTAAATTGGTAAAAATGGTCACTAGCCTGTTAGTGACAATTTGGAAAGAAATGAGAGAGCATAACCACTGAGGTTCTGATTAGCAGAGCCTCAGTGAGACAGTTAGTCACTACACAGGTAACACATTCAGGCACACTTATGAGCACTGGGGTCCTGGGTTACCAGGGTCCCAGTGACACATACAACTAAAACAACATATATACAGTGAAAAATGGGGGTAACATGCCAGGCAAGATGGTACTTTCCTACACAACCCCCCCCCCAAACGAAGGACAATAAGACTAGCCATGACCTGATGAGTCTTCATTGTCTTCATTGTCTAAGTGGAAATATCTGGAGAGTCCATCTGCATTGGAGTGGCTACTCCCAGGTCTATGTTCCACTGTATAGTCCATTCCCTGTAGGGATATGGACCACCTCAACAATTTAGGATTTTCACCTTTCATTTGTTTTAGCCAAAGTAGAGGTTTGTGGTCTGTCTGAACAATGAAGTGAGTGCCAAACAGGTATGGCCTCAACTTCTTCAGATCCCAGACCACAGCAAAGGCCTCCCTCTCAATGGCAGACCAACGCTTTTCTCTAGGGGTCAACCTCCTACTAATAAAAGCAACAGGTTGATCCTGGCCCTCAGAATTAAGTTGTGATAGGACTGCCCCTACTCCTAATTCAGATGCATCAGTTTGGACATAGAATTTTTTAGAGTAACAAGGGCTTTTCAGGACAGGTGCAGAGCACATGGCCTGCTTCAGCTCCTCAAAAGCTTTCTGACAGTTTGCTGTCCATAATACCTTTTTAGGCATTTTCTTGGATGTGAGGTCATTAAGAGGGGCTGCAATGGAGCCATAGTTCTTAATGAACCTCCTGTAATACCCAGTGAGGCCTAGGAAGGCTCTCACCTGAGTCTGAGTGGTAGGGGGAACCCAATCAATAATTGTTTGGATTTTCCCCTGAAGTGGTGCAATCTGTTCCCCACCAACAAGGTGTCCCAGATAAACCACCTTACCCTGCCCTATCTGGCACTTTGAAGCCTTGATAGTGAGGCCTGCCTTTTGCAGGGCCTCCAAAACTTTCCATAGGTGGACCAGGTGATCATCCCAGCTGGAGCTAAAGACAGCTATATCGTCCAAATATGCTGCACTGAAAGCTTCCAGCCCTTGCAGGACTGTGTTCACCAACCTCTGAAAAGTGGCAGGTGCATTTTTCAAACCAAAAGGCATTACAGTAAACTGGTAATGTCCTCCAATGGTAGAAAATGCAGTCTTAGGTTTAGCATCTTCTGATAATTTGATCTGCCAATACCCTGCAGTCAAATCAAAAGTGCTTAGATACTTGGCAGATGCCAGTGTATCTATGAGCTCATCTGCCCTGGGTATAGGGTGAGCATCAGTTTTGGTTACCAAGTTGAGACCTCTATAGTCTACACAAAACCACATTTCCTTCATTCCATCTTTGGAATGGGGTTTTGGTACCAGTACCACAGGAGAAGCCCATGGACTGTCAGAGTGCTCAACTACTCCTAGTTCTAACATTTTCTGGACCTCTTGCTTTATGCAGTCCCTGACATGGTCAGGCTGCCTATAGATCTTACTTTTGACAGGTAAACTGTCTCCAGTATCTATAGTGTGCTCACACCAAGAAGTGGTACCTGGCACAGTAGAGAAGAGTTCAGAGAATTGATCTAGGAGATTTATGCAATTATCTTTCTGCTCAGCAGTAAGACAATCAGCCAAAACTACACCTCCCACAAGAGCATCTTGTTCTGTGGAAGAGAAGAGATCAGGTAGAGGATCACTGTCTTCTTCCTGTCCCTCATCAGTTGCCATGAGCAGGGTGAGATCAGCCCTGTCATAGTAGGGTTTCAGGCGGTTGACATGGAGCACCCTAAGGGGACTCCTGGCAGTGCCTAAGTCAACTAAATAGGTGACTTCTCACTTCTTTTCAACAATTGTGTGGGGACCACTCCATTTATCTTGGAGTGCTCTTGGGGCCACAGGCTCCAAGACCCACACTTTCTGCCCTGGTTGGTACTGAACCAAAACAGCCTTCTGATCATGCCATTGCTTCTGGAGCTCTTGGCTGGCCTGAAGGTTTTTACTGGCCTTTTTCATGTACTCAGCCATCCTTGATCTGAGGCCAAGTACATAATCCACAATATCCTGCTTAGGAGCTTTTAAAGGTTGTTCCCAACCCTCTTTTACAAGTGTGAGTGGACCCCTAACAGGGTGTCCAAAAAGAAGTTCAAAGGGGCTGAAGCCCACTCCTTTCTGGGGTACCTCCCTGTAGGCAAAAAGGAGGCATGGTAGAAGGATATCCCATCTCCTGCGGAGTTTTTCAGGGAGACCCATAATCATGCCTTTGAGAGTTTTATTAAATCTCTCCACCAGTCCATTTGTTTGTGGATGATAGGGTGTTGTGAACTTGTACGTTACACCACACTCCTTCCACATGGCCTTTAAGTATGCAGACATGAAATTGCTTCCCCTGTCTGATACTACTTCCTTTGGGAAGCCCACCCTGGAAAATATTCCCAGGAGGGCCTTTGCCACTGCAGGTGCTGTAGTGGTCCTTAAAGGAATAGCTTCAGGATATCTTGTGGCATGGTCCACTACCACCAAGATAAATCTATTGCCTGAAGCAGTAGGAGGGTCAAGGGGGCCAACTATGTCAACCCCTACCCTTTCAAAGGGAACCCCAACCACAGGCAGTTGAATAAGGGGTGCCTTTGGGGTGCCACCTGTCTTGCCACTGGCTTGACAGGTTTCAAAGGACTTACAAAATTCCTTTGTGTCCTCAGACATCCTAGGCCAATGAAACAGGGGAACAAGCCTGTCCCAAGTTTTCATTTGTCCTAGATGCCCAGCTAAGGGAATGTCATGTGCCAGTGTTAGGAGGAACTTTCTGTACTCCTGAGGAATCACTAATCTCCTGGCAGCTCTAGGTTTAGGATCCCTATGCTCAGTGTACAAGAGGTTGTCCTCCCAGTAAACTCTGTGAGAGTCACTGACATCCCCATTAGCCTGTTTGACAGCTTGCTGTCTGAGACCCTCTAATGTGGGACAGGTTTGCTGTGCCACACTCAGCTCCTCTCTGGCAGGCCCCCCTTCACACAAAAGCTCAGCAGTGTCTGCTTCCAGCTCCTCTGGTGTAGGTTCTGCACAGGGAGGGAAATCTTCTTCCTCAGAAGTAGAATCCACTGTAGAGGGAGGGATAGTAGGAAGTGGTTTGCTTCTACTAGCCCTAGCTTTAGGGAGCACTTGTTCCATTCTTCCAGGATCCAAGCTTCCCTGTCCTTTTTGCTTTTTGGCCTGAGCTCTTGTCAAAGCAAAAATATGCCCTGGGATGCCCAGCATTGCTGCATGGGCCTCCAACTCCACATCTGACCAAGCTGATGTCTCCAAATCATTCCCTAATAGACAGTCTACAGGTAAATCTGAAGCTACCACAACTTTCTTTGGACCAGTAACCCCCCCCCAGTTGAGATTAACAACAGCCATGGGGTGGCTAAGTGTGTTGTTGTGAGCATCGGTTACTTGGTACTGGTGACCAAGTAGGTGTTGTTCAGGGTGGACCAGTTTCTCTATGACCATAGTCACACTGGCACCAGTGTCCCTGTAGGCCTGAACCTCAACACCATTTATTAGGGGTAGCTGCTTGTACTTATCCATATTAAGGGGACAAGCAACTAAGGTGGCTAAATCAATAGCCCCCTCAGAGACTAACACAGCCTCTGTGGCCTCCCTAACAAGGCCAACCCAAACTAAATTACCAAAAGTGAGCCCAGCTACTCCCTTGGATTGGCTATTAGTAGGTTTGCTCCCACCACCACTGCTATTAGTAGGGACACTAGGTGTAGCAGTAGGGGTTGTAGTGGTAGGAGCAGTGGTGCCTTTCTTTGGACAACTGGGATCTGTTGTCCAATGGCCTTTTATTTTACATAAATAGTACCATGGTTTCTTTTCCTTGTTCTGATTAAAGGAGGATTTTGACCCACCACCCCCACCAGAGTGTTTTTGTGGGCCTGATGAAGACTCATTTTTAGATTTGTCCCCACCCTTGTCTGAAGACTTACCATCCTTCTTTTTGTTGCCATCTTTGTCACCCCCTGTATGAACTTTTCTGTTCACTCTTGTTCTGACCCATTTGTCTGCCTTCTTTCCCAATTCTTGGGGAGAGGTCAGATCAGAGTCCACCAAGTACTGGTGCAACAAATCAGACACACAATTATTAAGAATATGCTCTCTCAGGATTAAGTTATACAGGCTGTCATAATCAGTAACTTTACTGCCATGTAACCACCCCTCCAAGGCCTTCACTGAATGGTCAATGAAATCAACCCAGTCTTGTGAAGACTCCTTTTTGGTCTCTCTGAACTTTATCCTGTACTGTTTAGTGGTTAAGCCATAACCATCCAGGAGTGCATTCTTAAGAACTTGGAAATTATTAGCATCATTTTCTTTCACAGTAAGGAGCCTATCCCTACCTTTTCCACTAAATGATAGCCATAGGATAGCAGCCCACTGCCTTTGAGGGACATCCTGTACAACACAGGCCCTCTCAAGTGCAGCAAACCACTTGTTAATGTCATCCCCTTCCTTATAAGGGGGAACTATCTTGTGCAGATTCCTGGAATCATGCTCTTTTGCAGGATGACTATGGGGAATACTGCTGCTGCCACCATGGGTTTCTAAACCCAACTTCTGTCTTTCCTTCTCTAGTTCAAAAGACTGTCTATCCAAATCCAGCTGTTGCTTTTTAAGCTTCAGTCTGGTTTGTTCCACCCTCAACTTATTGAGTTCCCTCTCTAACATTCTGTCATCAGGGTTGGTGGGAGGGACATTCCTAGATACAGAGGTATGATGGGAATGAACAGAAGGAGACCTGTCCCTTACAGAAGCCACCCTAACAGCTTGGTTAACAGAAACATTACTACCAGTATGGTGAGAATAAATGCTTTTGCTATGATGTGAGACAACACTATTTGTATGGTGTGGCTCATCATCATTACCAACTATGCTAGACTGTCTAGTAATGGGCAGGCTAGGAAGTTTCTTTCCTGAATCTTTTCCTGGGGGAGTCCCTGAATCAGATTGAGAACTATTAGGTACTTTTTCAACAGATGAGGCACCTATGGCCTTATCCTGTTCTCTAAGCATGTTAAGTAACAGTTCCAAGGAAGGATTCTTCCCTACACTCAAACCTCTCTCTATACAGAGACTCCTTGCTCTTTTCCAGCTAAGGTTGTCATATGCAAGTTTGGACAGATCAACATTTTGGCCTGTGCCAGACATTTTTAGAGAGAGTTAAAGTGATAGTAAAAGATAAAAAGTTTGTCAGAGCTTTTAGAAAGACAGAGAAAAAAACTTTTTAAACTTTTTAGAACTTTTTAGAAAGTTAGAAGTACTTTTCAGCACTTAGAAAAGAGTGAAAAGAGGAAATGCAAAAATTTTTGGCTATGTGTATATACACTGACCTTGTTTTGTATATTTTTCTCTTATGAAAAGTACAATGACAAGAGTGGTAAGTAGTCTCAAAGCACTTATCCCACCACTGCACAACCAATGTAGGAGGCTGGACTGGCTTGTAGTGAGTACCAAGGGGTACTTGCACCTTGCACCAGGCCCAGTTATCCCTTATTAGTGTATAGGGTGTCTAGCAGCTTAGGCTGATAGATAATGGTAGCTTAGCAGAGCAGCTTAGGCTGAACTAGGAGACGTGTGAAGCTACTACAGTACCACTTAGTGTCATATGCACAATATCATAAGAAAACACAATACACAGTTATACTAAAAATAAAGGTACTTTATTTTTATGACAATATGCCAAAGTATCTTAGAGTGTACCCTCAGTGAGAGGATAGGAAATATACACAAGATATATATACACAATAGCAACAATATGCAGTATAGTCTTAGAAAACAGTGCAAACAATGTATAGCTACAATAGGATGCAATGGGGAAACATAGGGATAGGGGCAACACAAACCATATACTCCAAAAGTAGAATGCGAACCACGAATGGACCCCAAACCTATGTGACCTTGTAGAGGGTCGCTGGGACTATTAGAAAATAGTGAGAGTTAGAAAAATAACCCTCCCCAAGACCCTGAAAAGTGAGTGCAAAGTGCACTAAAGTTCCCCTAAGGACAAAGAAGTCGTGTTAGAGGAATAATGCAGGAAAGACACAAACCAGCAATGCAACAACTGTGGATTTCCAATCTAGGGTACCTGTGGAACAAGGGGACCAAGTCCAAAAGTCACAAGCAAGTCGGAGATGGGCAGATGCCCAGGAAATGCCAGCTGCGGGTGCAAAGAAGCTTCTACTGGACAGAAGAAGCTGAGGTTTCTGCAGGAACGAAAAGGGCTAGAGACTTCCCCTTTGCTGGACGGATCCCTCTCGCCGTGGAGAGTCGTGCAGAAGTATTTTCCCGCCGAAAGAACGCTAACAAGCCTTGCTAGCTGCAAATCGTGCGGCTAGCGTTTTTGGATGCTGATGAGGCCCAGGAGGGACCAGGAGGTTGCAACTTGGACCTGAAGAGAGAGGGGACGTCGAGCAAGACAAAGAGCCCTCACTGAAGCAGGTAGCACCCGGAGAAGTGCCAGAAACAGGCACTACGAGGATGCGTGAAACGGTGCTCGCCGAAGTTGCACAAAGGAGTCCCACGTCGCCGGAGACCAACTTAGAAAGTCGTGCAATGCAGGTTAGAGTGCCGTGGACCCAGGCTTGGATGTGCACAAAGGATTTCCGCCGGAAGTGCACAGGGGCCGGAGTAGCTGCAAAGTCGCGGTTCCCAGCAATGCAGCCCAGCGAGGTGAGGCAAGGACTTACCTCCACCAAACTTGGACTGAAGAGTCACTGGACTGTGGGGGTCACTTGGACAGAGTCGCTCGATTCGAGGGACCTCGCTCGTCGTGCTGAAAGGAGACCCAAGGGACCGGTAATGCAGCTTTTTGGTGCGTGCGGTTGCAGGGGGAAGATTCCGTCGACCCACGGGAGATTTCTTCGGAGCTTCTGGTGCAGAGAGGAGGCAGGCTACCCCCACAGCATGCACAAGCAGGAAAACAGTCGAGAAGGCGGCAGGATCAGCGTTACAGAGTTGCAGTAGTCGTCTTTGCTACTATGTTGCAGGTTTGCAGGCTTCCAGCGCGGTCAGCAGTCGATTCCTTATCAGAAGGTGAAGAGAGAGATGCAGAGGAACTCGGATGAGCTCTTGCATTCGTTATCTGCAGTTTCCCCAGAGACAGAGACCCTAAATAGCCAGAAAAGAGGGTTTGGCTACCTAGGAGAGAGGATAGGCTACTAACACCTGAAGGAGCCTATCAGCAGGAGTCTCTGACGTCACCTGGTGGCACTGGCCACTCAGAGCAGTCCAGTGTGCCAGCAGCACCTCTGTTTCCAAGATGGCAGAGGTCTGGAGCACACTGGAGGAGCTCTGGACACCTCCCAGGGGAGGTGCAGGTCAGGGGAGTGGTCACTCCCCTTTCCTTTGTCCAGTTTCGCGCCAGAGCAGGGGCTAAGGGGTCCCTGAACCGGTGTAGACTGGCTTATGCAGAATTGGTCACATCTGTGCCCAACAAAGCATTTCCAGAGGCTGGGGGAGGCTACTCCTCCCCTGCCTTCACACCATTTTCCAAAGGGAGAGGGTGTCACACCCTCTCTCAGAGGAAGTTCTTTGTTCTGCCATCCTGGGCCAGGCCTGGCTGGACCCCAGGAGGGCAGATGCCTGTCTGAGGGGTTGGCAGCAGCAGCAGCTGCAGTGAAACCCCAGGAAGGGCAGTTTGGCAGTACCAGGGTCTGTGCTACAGACTACTGGGATCATGGAATTGTGCCAACAATGCCAGGATGGCATAGAGGGGGCAATTCCATGATCATAGACATGTTACATGGCCATATTCGGAGTTACCATTGTGAAGCTACATATAGGTAGTGACCTATATGTAGTGCACGCGTGTAATGGTGTCCCCGCACTCACAAAGTTCAGGGAATTGGCTCTGAACAATGTGGGGGCACCTTGGCTAGTGCCAGGGTGCCCTCACACTAAGTAACTTTGCACCTAACCTTTACCAGGTAAAGGTTAGACATATAGGTGACTTATAAGTTACTTAAGTGCAGTGTAAAATGGCTGTGAAATAACGTGGACGTTATTTCACTCAGGCTGCAGTGGCAGGCCTGTGTAAGAATCCCTATGGGTGGCAACAGAAATGCTGCAGCCCATAGGGATCTCCTGGAACCCCAATACCCTGGGTACCTCAGTACCATATACTAGGGAATTATAAGGGTGTTCCAGTAAGCCAATGTAAATTGGTAAAAATGGTCACTAGCCTGTTAGTGACAATTTGGAAAGAAATGAGAGAGCATAACCACTGAGGTTCTGATTAGCAGAGCCTCAGTGAGACAGTTAGTCACTACACAGGTAACACATTCAGGCACACTTATGAGCACTGGGGTCCTGGGTTACCAGGGTCCCAGTGACACATACAACTAAAACAACATATATACAGTGAAAAATGGGGGTAACATGCCAGGCAAGATGGTACTTTCCTACACAACCCCCCCCCCAAACGAAGGACAATAAGACTAGCCATGACCTGATGAGTCTTCATTGTCTTCATTGTCTAAGTGGAAATATCTGGAGAGTCCATCTGCATTGGAGTGGCTACTCCCAGGTCTATGTTCCACTGTATAGTCCATTCCCTGTAGGGATATGGACCACCTCAACAATTTAGGATTTTCACCTTTTTATTTGTTTTAGCCAAAGTAGAGGTTTGTGGTCTGTCTGAACAATGAAGTGAGTGCCAAACAGGTATGGCCTCAACTTCTTCAGAGCCCAGACCACAGCAAAGGCCTCCCTCTCAATGGCAGACCAACGCTTTTCTCTAGGGGTCAACCTCCTACTAATAAAAGCAACAGGTTGATCCTGGCCCTCAGAATTAAGTTGTGATAGGACTTCCCCTACTCCTAATTCAGATGCATCAGTTTGGACATAGAATTTTTTAGAGTAACAAGGGCTTTTCAGGACAGGTGCAGAGCACATGGCCTGCTTCAGCTCCTCAAAAGCTTTCTGACAGTTTGCTGTCCATAATACCTTTTTAGGCATTTTCTTGGATGTGAGGTCATTAAGAGGGGCTGCAATGGAGCCATAGTTCTTAATGAACCTCCTGTAATACCCAGTGAGGCCTAGGAAGGCTCTCACCTGAGTCTGAGTGGTAGGGGGAACCCAATCAATAATTGTTTGGATTTTCCCCTGAAGTGGTGCAATCTGTTCCCCACCAACAAGGTGTCCCAGATAAACCACCTTACCCTGCCCTATCTGGCACTTTGAAGCCTTGATAGTGAGGCCTGCCTTTTGCAGGGCCTCCAAAACTTTCCATAGGTGGACCAGGTGATCATCCCAGCTGGAGCTAAAGACAGCTATATCGTCCAAATATGCTGCACTGAAAGCTTCCAGCCCTTGCAGGACTGTGTTCACCAACCTCTGAAAAGTGGCAGGTGCATTTTTCAAACCAAATGGCATTACAGTAAACTGGTAATGTCCTCCAATGGTAGAAAATGCAGTCTTAGGTTTAGCATCTTCTGATAATTTGATCTGCCAATACCCTGCAGTCAAATCAAAAGTGCTTAGATACTTGGCAGATGCCAGTGTATCTATGAGCTCATCTGCCCTGGGTATAGGGTGAGCATCAGTTTTGGTTACCAAGTTGAGACCTCTATAGTCTACACAAAACCGCATTTCCTTCTTTCCATCTTTGGAATGGGGTTTTGGTACCAGTACCACAGGAGAAGCCCATGGACTGTCAGAGTGCTCAACTACTCCTAGTTCTAACATTTTCTGGACCTCTTGCTTTATGCAGTCCCTGACATGGTCAGGCTGCCTATCGATCTTACTTTTGACAGGTAAACTGTCTCCAGTATCTATAGTGTGCTCACACCAAGAAGTGGTACCTGGCACAGTAGAGAAGAGTTCAGAGAATTGATCTAGGAGATTTATGCAATTATCTTTCTGCTCAGCAGTAAGACAATCAGCCAAAACTACACCTTCCACAAGAGCATCTTGTTCTGTGGAAGAGAAGAGATCAGGTAGAGGATCACTGTCTTCTTCCTGTCCCTCATCAGTTGCCATGAGCAGGGTGAGATCAGCCCTGTCATAGTAGGGTTTCAGGCGGTTGACATGGAGCACCCTAAGGGGACTCCTGGCAGTGCCTAAGTCAACTAAATAGGTGACTTCTCCCTTCTTTTCAACAATTGTGTGGGGACCACTCCATTTATCTTGGAGTGCTCTTGGGGCCACAGGCTCCAAGACCCACACTTTCTGCCCTGGTTGGTACTGACCCAAAACAGCCTTCTGATCATGCCATTGCTTCTGAAGCTCTTGGCTGGCCTGAAGGTTTTTACTGGCCTTTTTCATGTACTCAGCCATCCTTGATCTGAGGCCAAGTACATAATCCACAATATCCTGCTTAGGAGCTTTTAAAGGTTGTTCCCAACCGTCTTTTACAAGTGTGAGTGGACCCCTAATAGGGTGTCCAAAAAGAAGTTCAAAGGGGCTGAAGCCCACTCCTTTCTGGGGTACCTCCCTGTAGGCAAAAAGGAGGCATGGTAGAAGGATATCCCATCTCCTGCAGAGTTTTTCAGGGAGACCCATAATCATGCCTTTGAGAGTTTTATTAAATCTCTCCACCAGTCCATTTGTTTGTGGATGATAGGGTGTTGTGAACTTGTACGTTACACCACACTCCTTCCACATGGCCTTTAAGTATGCAGACATGAAATTGCTTCCCCTGTCTGATACTACTTCCTTTGGGAAGCCCACCCTGGAAAATATTCCCAGGAGGGCCTTTGCCACTGCAGGTGCTGTAGTGGTCCTTAAAGGAATAGCTTCAGGATATCTTGTGGCATGGTCCACTACCACCAAGATAAATCTATTGCCTGAAGCAGTAGGAGGGTCAAGGGGGCCAACTATGTCAACCCCTACCCTTTCAAAGGGAACCCCAACCACAGGCAGTGGAATAAGGGGTGCCTTTGGGGTGCCACCTGTCTTGCCACTGGCTTGACAGGTTTCACAGGACTTACAAAATTCCTTTGTGTCCTCAGACATTCTAGGCCAATGAAACAGGGGAACAAGCCTGTCCCAAGTTTTCATTTGTCCTAGATGCCCAGCTAAGGGAATGTCATGTGCCAGTGTTAGGAGGAATTTCTGTACTCCTGAGGAATCACTAATCTCCTGGCAGCTCTAGGTTTAGGATCCCTATGCTCAGTGTACAAGAGGTTGTCCTCCCAGTAAACTCTGTGAGAGTCACTGACATCCCCATTAGCCTGTTTGACAGCTTGCTGTCTGAGACCCTCTAATGTGGAACAGGTTTGCTGTGCCACACTCAGCTCCTCTCTGGCAGGCCCCCCTTCACCCAAAAGCTCAGCAGTGTCTGCTTCCAGCTCCTCTGGTGTAGGTTCTGCACAGGGAGGGAATTCTTCTTCCTCAGAAGTAGAATCCACTGTAGAGGGAGGGATAGTAGGAAGTGGTTTGCTTCTACTAGCCCTAGCTTTAGGGAGCACTTGGTCCATTCTTCCAGGATCCAAGCTTCCCTGTCCTTTTTGCTTTTTGGCCTGAGCCCTTGTCAAAGCAAAAATATGCCCTGGGATGCCCAGCATTGCTGCATGGGCCTCCAACTCCACATCTGACCAAGCTGATGTCTCCAAATCATTCCCTAATAGACAGTCTACAGGTAAATCTGAAACTACCACAACTTTCTTTGGACCAGTAACCCCCCCCCCCCCAGTTGAGATTAACAACAGCCATGGGGTGGCTAAGTGTGTTGTTGTGAGCATCGGTTACTTGGTACTGGTGACCAAGTAGGTGTTGTTCAGGGTGGACCAGTTTCTCTATGACCATAGTCACACTGGCACCAGTGTCCCTGTAGGCCTGAACCTCAACACCATTTATTAGGGGTAGCTGCTTGTACTTATCCATATTATGGGGACAAGCAACTAAGGTGGCTAAATCAATAGCCCCCTCAGAGACTAACACAGCCTCTGTGGCCTCCCTAACAAGGCCAACCCCAACTAAATTACCAAAAGTGAGCCCAGCTACTCCCTTGGATTGGCTATTAGTAGGTTTGCTCCCACCACCACTGCTATTAGTAGGGACACTAGGTGTAGCAGTAGGGGTTGTAGTGCTAGGAGCAGTGGTGCCTTTCTTTGGACAACTGGGATCTGTTGTCCAATGGCCTTTTATTTTACATAAATAGCACCATGGTTTCTTTTCCTTGTTCTGATTAAAGGAGGATTTTGACCCACCACCCCCACCAGAGTGTTTTTGTGGGCCTGATGAAGACTCATTTTTAGATTTGTCCCCACCCTTGTCTGAAGACTTACCATCCTTCTTTTTGTTGCCATCTTTGTCACCCCCTGTATGAACTTTTCTGTTCACTCTTGTTCTGACCCATTTGTCTGCCTTCTTTCCCAATTCTTGGGGAGAGGTCAGATCAGAGTCCACCAAGTACTGGTGCAACAAATCAGACACACAATTATTAAGAATATGCTCTCTCAGGATTAAGTTATACAGGCTGTCATAATCAGTAACTTTACTGCCATGTAACCACCCCTCCAAGGCCTTCACTGAATGGTCAATTAAATCAACCCAGTCTTGTGAAGACTCCTTTTTGGTCTCTCTGAACTTTATCCTGTACTGTTCAGTGGTTAAGCCATAACCATCCAGGAGTGCATTCTTAAGAACTTGGAAATTATTAGCATCATTTTCTTTCACAGTAAGGAGCCTATCCCTACCTTTTCCACTAAATGATAGCCATAGGATAGCAG
The DNA here is from genome assembly GCF_031143425.1 of Pleurodeles waltl. NCBI lineage: Eukaryota > Metazoa > Chordata > Amphibia > Caudata > Salamandridae > Pleurodeles > Pleurodeles waltl. The sequence goes on along the minus strand of NC_090446.1, from coordinate 441,189,775 downwards.
CCCACTGCCTTTGAGGGACATCCTGTACAACACAGGCCCTCTTAAGTGCAGCAAACCACTTGTTAATGTCATCCCCCTCCTTATAAGGGGGAACTATCTTGTGCAGATTCCTGGAATCATGCTCTTTTGCAGGATGACTATGGGGAATACTGCTGCTGCCACCATGGGTTTCTAAACCCAACTTCTGTCTTTCCTTCTCTAGTTCAAAAGACTGTCTATCCAAATCCAGCTGTTGCTTTTTAAGCTTCAGTCTGGTTTGTTCCACCCTCAACTTATTGAGTTCCCTCTCTAACATTCTGTCATCAGGGTTGGTGGGAGGGACATTCCTAGATACAGAGGTATGATGGGAATGAACAGAAGGAGACCTGTCCCTTACAGAAGCCACCCTAACAGCTTGGTTAACAGAAACATTACTACCAGTATGGTGAGAATAAATGCTTTTGTTATGATGTGAGATAACACTATTTGTATGGTGTGGCTCATCATCATTACCAACTATGCTAGACTGTCTAGTAATGGGCAGGCTAGGAAGTTTCTTTCCTGAATCTTTTCCTGGGGGAGTCCCTGAATCAGATTGAGAACTATTAGGTACTTTTTCAACAGATGAGGCACCTATGGCCTTATCCTGTTCTCTAAGCATGTTAAGTAACAGTTCCAAGGAAGGATTCTTCCCTACACTCAAACCTCTCTCTATACAGAGACTCCTTGCTCTTTTCCAGCTAAGGTTGTCATATGCAAGTTTGGACAGATCAACATTTTGGCCTGTGCCAGACATTTTTAGAGAGAGTTAAAGTGATAGTAAAAGATAAAAAGTTTGTCAGAGCTTTTAGAAAGACAGAGAAAAAAACTTTTAAAACTTTTTAGAACTTTTTAGAAAGTTAGAAGTACTTTTCAGCACTTAGAAAAGAGTGAAAAGAGGAAATGCAAAACTTTTTGGCTATGTGTATATACACTGACCTTGTTTTGTATATTTTTCTCTTATGAAAAGTACAATGACAAGAGTGGTAAGTAGTCTCAAAGCACTTATCCCACCACTGCACAACCAATGTAGGAGGCTGGACTGGCTTGTAGTGAGTACCAAGGGGTACTTGCACCTTGCACCAGGCCCAGTTATCCCTTATTAGTGTATAGGGTGTCTAGCAGCTTAGGCTGATAGATAATGGTAGCTTAGCAGAGCAGCTTAGGCTGAACTAGGAGACGTGTGAAGCTACTACAGTACCACTTAGTGTCATATGCACAATATCATAAGAAAACACAATACACAGTTATACTAAAAATAAAGGTACTTTATTTTTATGACAATATGCCAAAGTATCTTAGAGTGTACCCTCAGTGAGAGGATAGGAAATATACACAAGATATATATACACAATAGCAAAAATATGCAGTATAGTCTTAGAAAACAGTGCAAACAATGTATAGCTACAATAGGATGCAATGGGGAAACATAGGGATAGGGGCAACACAAACCATATACTCCAAAAGTGGAATGCGAACCACGAATGGACCCCAAACCTATGTGACCTTGTAGAGGGTCGCTGGGACTATTAGAAAATAGTGAGAGTTAGAAAAATAACCCTCCCCAAGACCCTGAAAAGTGAGTGCAAAGTGCACTCAAGTTCCCCTAAGGACAAAGAAGTCGTGTTAGAGGAATAATGCAGGAAAGACACAAACCAGCAATGCAACAACTGTGGATTTCCAATCTAGGGTACCTGTGGAACAAGGGGACCAAGTCCAAAAGTCACAAGCAAGTCGGAGATGGGCAGATGCCCAGGAAATGCCAGCTGCGGGTGCAAAGAAGCTTCTACTGGACAGAAGAAGCTGAGGTTTCTGCAGGAACGAAAAGGGCTAGAGACTTCCCCTTTGGTCGACTGATCCCTCTCGCCGCGGAGAGTCGTGCAGAAGTATTTTCCCGCCGAAAGAACGCTAACAAGCCTTGCTAGCTGCAAATCGTGCGGTTAGCGTTTTTGGACGCTGCTGAGGCCCAGGAGGGACCAGGAGGTCGCAACTTGGACCTGAAGGGAGAGGGGACGTCGAGCAAGACAAAGAGCCCTAACTGAAGCAGGTAGCCCCCGGAGAAGTGCCAGAAACAGGCACTATGAAGATGCGTGAAATGGTGCTCGCCGAAGTTGCACAAAGGAGTCCCACGTCGCCGGAGACCAACTTAGAAAGTCGTGCAATGCAGGTTAGAGTGCCGTGGACCCAGGCTTGGCTGTGCACAAAGGATTTCCGCCGGAAGTGCACAGGGGCCGGAGTAGCTGCAAAGTCGCGGTTCCCAGCAATGCAGCCCAGCGAGGTGAGGCAAGGACTTACCTCCACCAAACTTGGACTGAAGAGTCACTGGACTGTGGGGGTCACTCGGACAGAGTCGCTGGATTCGAGGGACCTCGCTCGTCGTGCTGAGAGGAGACCCAAGGGACCGGTAATGCAGCTTTTTGGTGCCTGCGGTTGCAGGGGGAAGATTCCGTCGACCCACGGGAGATTTCTTCAGAGCTTCTGGTGCAGAGAGGAGGCAGGCTACCCCCACAGCATGCACAAGCAGGAAAACAGTCGAGAAGGCGGCAGGATCAGCGTTACAGAGTTGCAGTAGTCGTCTTTGCTACTATGTTGCAGGTTTGCAGGCTTCCAGCGCAGTCAGCAGTCGATTCCTTATCAGAAGGTGAAGAGAGAGATGCAGAGGAACTCGGATGAGCTCTTGCATTCGTTATCTGCAGTTTCCCCAGAGACACAGACCCTAAATAGCCAGAAAAGAGGGTTTGGCTACCTAGGAGAGAGGATAGGCTACTAACACCTGAAGGAGCCTATCAGCAGGAGTCTCTGACGTCACCTGGTGGCACTGGCCACTCAGAGCAGTCCAGTGTGCCAGCAGCACCTCTGTTTCCAAGATGGCAGAGGTCTGGAGCACACTGGAGGAGCTCTGGACACCTCCCAGGGGAGGTGCAGGTCAGGGGAGTGGTCACTCCCCTTTCCTTTGTCCAGTTTCGCACCAGAGCAGGGGCTAAGGGGTCCCTGAACCGGTGTAGACTGGCTTATGCAGAATTGGTCACATCTGTGCCCAACAAAGCATTTCCAGAGGCTGGGGGAGGCTACTCCTCCCCTGCCTTCACACCATTTTCCAAAGGGAGAGGGTGTCACACCCTCTCTCAGAGGAAGTTCTTTGTTCTGCCATCCTGGGCCAGGCCTGGCTGGACCCCAGGAGGGCAGATGCCTGTCTGAGGGGTTGGCAGCAGCAGCAGCTGCAGTGAAACCCCAGGAAGGGCAGTTTGGCAGTACCAGGGTCTGTGCTACAGACCACTGGGATAATGGAATTGTGCCAACAATGCCAGGATGGCATAGAGGGGGCAATTCCATGATCATAGACATGTTACATGGCCATATTCGGAGTTACCATTGTGAAGCTACATATAGGTAGTGACCTATATGTAGTGCACGCGTGTAATGGTGTCCCCGCACTCACAAAGTTCAGGGAATTGGCTCTGAACAATGTGGGGGCACCTTGGCTAGTGCCAGGGTGCCCTCACACTAAGTAACTTTGCACCTAACCTTTACCAGGTAAAGGTTAGACATATAGGTGACTTATAAGTTACTTAAGTGCAGTGTAAAATGGCTGTGAAATAACGTGGACGTTATTTCACTCAGGCTGCAGTGGCAGGCCTGTGTAAGAATTGTCAGAGCTCCCTATGGGTGGCAAAAGAAATGCTGCAGCCCATAGGGATCTCCTGGAACCCCAATACCCTGGGTACCTCAGTACCATATACTAGGGAATTATAAGGGTGTTCCAGTAAGCCAATGTAAATTGGTAAAAATGGTCACTAGCCTGTTAGTGACAATTTGGAAAGAAATGAGAGAGCATAACCACTGAGGTTATGATTAGCAGAGCCTCAGTGAGACAGTTAGTCACTACACAGGTAACACATTCAGGCACACTTATGAGCACTGGGGTCCTGGGTTACCAGGGTCCCAGTGACACATACAACTAAAACAACATATATACAGTGAAAAATGGGGGTAACATGCCAGGCAAGATGGTACTTTCCTACAAGTACCAAGTAACCGATGCTCACAACAACACACTTAGCCACCCCATGGCTGTTATAAATCTCAACTGGGGGGGGGGGGGTTACTGGTCCAAAGAAAGTTGTGGTAGCTTCAGATTTACCTGTAGACTGTCTATTAGGGAATGATTTGGAGACATCAGCTTGGTCAGATGTGGAGTTGGAGGCCCATGCAGCAATTCTGGGCATCCCAGGGCATATTTTTGCTTTAACAAGGGCTCAGGCCAAAAAGCAAAAAGGACAGGGTGACTTGGATCCTGGAACAATGGACCAAGTGCTCCCTAAAGCTAGGGCTAGTAGAAGTAAAGCACTTCCTACTATCCCTCCCTCTACAGTGGATTCTACTTCTGAGGAAGAAGAATTTCCACCCTGTGCAGAACCTACACCAGAGGAGCTGGAAGCAGACACTGCTGAGCTTTTGGGTGAAGGGGGGCCTGCCAGGGAGGAGCTGAGTGTGGCACAGCATACCTGTCCCACACTAGAGGGTCTAAGACAGCAAGCTGTCAAACAGGCTAATGGGGATGTCAGTGACTCTCACAGAGTTTACTGGGAGGACAACCTCTTGTACACTGAAGCAAGGGATCCTAAACCTGGAACTGCCAGGAGGTTAGTGATTCCTCAGGAATACAGAAAGTTCCTCCTAACTCTAGCCCACGACATTCCCCTAGCTGGGCATCTAGGACAAATGAAAACTTGGGACAGGCTTGTTCCCTTGTTTCATTGGCCTAGAATGTCTGAGGACACAAAAGAATTTTGTAAGTCCTGTGAAACCTGTCAAGCCAGTGTCAAGACAGGTGGCACCCCAAAGGCACCCCTTATTCCACTGCCTGTGGTTGGGGTTCCCTTTGAAAGGGTAGGGGTTGACATAGTTGGCACCCTTGACCCTCCTACTGCTTCAGGCAATAGGTTTATCTTGGTGGTAGTGGACCATGCCACCAGATATCCTGAAGCAATTCCTTTAAGGACCACTACAGCACCTGCAGTGGCAATGGCCCTCCTGGGAATATTTTCCAGGGTGGGCTTCCCAAAGGAAGTAGTATCAGACAGGGGAAGCAATTTCATGTCTGCTTACTTAAAGGCCATGTGGAAGGAGTGTGGTGTGACTTACAAGTTCACTACACCCTATCATCCACAAACTAATGGACTGGTGGAGAGATTTAACAAAACTCTCAAAGGCATGATTATGGGACTCCCAGAAAAACTCCGCAGGAGATGGGATATCCTTTTACCATGCCTCCTTTTTGCCTACAGGGAGGTACCCCAGAAAGGAGTGGGCTTCAGCCCCTTTGAACACCTCTTTGGACACCCTGTTAGGGGTCCACTAACACTTGTCAAGGAGGGTTGGGAACAACCTTTAAAAGCTCCAAAGCAAGATATTGTGGATTATGTACTTGGCCTCAGATCAAGGATGGCTGAGTATATGAAAAAGGCCAGTAAAAACCTTCAGGCCAGCCAAGAGCTCCAGAAGCAATGGCATGATCAGAAGGCTGTTTTGGTTCAGTACCAACCAGGGCAGAAAGTGTGGGTCTTGGAGCCTGTGGCCCCAAGAGCACTCCAAGATAAATGGAGTGGACCCCACATAATTGTTGAAAAAAAGGGTGAAGTCACCTACTTAGTTGACTTAGGCACTGCCAGGAGTTCCCTTAGGGTGCTCCATGTCAATCGCCTAAAACCCTACTATGACAGGGCTGATCTCACCCTGCTCATGGCAACTGATGAGGGACAGGAAGAAGACAGTGATCCTCTACCTGATCTCTTCTCTTCCACAGAACAAGATGATCTAGTGGAAGGTGTAGTTTTGGCTGATTGTCTTACTGCTGAGCAGAAAGACCATTGCATAAATCTCCTGGGTCAGTTTTCTGAACTCTTCTCTACTGTGCCAGGTACCACTTCTTGGTGTAAGCACACTATAGATACTGGAGACAGCTTGCCTGTCAAAAGTAAAATCTATAGGCAGCCTGACCATGTCAGGGACTGCATAAAGCAAGAGGTGCAGAAAATGTTAGAACTGGGAGTGGTTGAGCACTCTGAAAGTCCATGGGCTTCTCCTGTGGTACTTGTACCAAAACCTCATTCCAAGGATGGAAAGAAGGAAATGCGGTTTTGTGTAGATTATAGAGGTCTCAACCAGGTAACCAAAACTGATGCTCACCCTATACCCAGGGCAGATGAGCTGATAGATACACTGGCATCTGCCAAGTATCTAAGCACTTTTGATTTTACTGCAGGGTATTGGCAGATCAAATTATCAGAAGATGCTAAACCTAAAACTGCATTTTCAACCATTGGAGGCCATTACCAATTCACAGTAATGCCTTTTGGATTGAAAAATGCACCTGCCACTTTTCAAAGGTTGGTGAACACAGTCCTGCAAGGGCTGGAAGCTTTTAGTGCAGCATATTTGGACGATATAGCTGTCTTTAGCTCCAGTTGGGATGATCACCTGGTCCACCTATGGGAAGTTTTAGAGGCCCTGCAAAAGGCAGGCCTCACTATCAAGGCTTCAAAGTGCCGGATAGGGCAGGGGAAGGCGGTTTATCTGGGACACCTTGTTGGTGGGGAACAGATTGCACCACTACAGGGGAAAATCCAAACTATTATAGATTGGGTTCCCCTTACTACTCAGACTCAGGTGAGAGCCTTCCTAGGCCTCACTGGGTATTACAGGAGGTTCATTAAGAACTATGGCTCCATTGCAGCCCCTCTTAATAACCTCACATCCAAAAAAGGTATTGTGGACAGCTAGCTGTCAGAAAGCTTTTGAGGAGCTGAAGCAGGCCATGTGCTCTGCACCTGTCCTGAAAAGCCCTTGTTACTCTAAAAGATTCTATGTCCAAACTGATGCATCTGAATTAGGAGTAGGGGCAGTCCTATCACAACTTAATTCTGAGGGTCAGGATCAACCTGTTGCTTTTATTAGTAGGAGGTTGACCCCTAGAGAAAAGCGTTGGTCTGCCATTGAGAGGGAGGCCTTTGCTGTGGTCTGGGCACTGAAGAAGTTGAGACCATACTTGTTTGGCACTCACTTCATTGTTCAGACAGACCACAAACCTCTACTTTGGCTAAAACAAATGAAAGGTGAAAATCCTAAATTATTGAGGTGGTCCATATCCCTACAGGGAATGGACTATACAGTGGAACATAGACCTGGGAGTAGCCACTCCAATGCAGATGGACTCTCCAGATATTTCCACTTAGACAATGAAGACTCATCAGGTCATGGCTAGTCTTATTGTCCTTCGTTTGGGGGGGGGGGGGTTGTGTAGGAAAGTACCATCTTGCCTGGCATGTTACCCCCATTTTTCACTGTATATATGTTGTTTTAGTTGTATGTGTCACTGGGACCCTGCTAGTCAGGGCCCCAGTGCTCATAAGTGTGCCTGAATGTGTTACCTGTGTTATGACTAACTGTCTCACTGAGGCTCTGCTAATCAGAACCTCAGTGGTTATGCTCTCTCATTTCTTTCAAATTGTCACTAACAGGCTAGTGACCAATTTTACCAATTTACATTGGCTTACTGGAACACCCTTATAATTCCCTAGTATATGGTACTGAGGTACCCAGGGTATTGGGGTTCCAGGAGATCCCTATGGGCTGCAGCATTTCTGTTGCCACCCATAGGGAGCTCTGACAATTCTTACACAGGCCTGCCACTGCAGCCTGAGTGAAATAACGTCCACGTTATTTCACAGCCATTTTACACTGCACTTAAGTAACTTATAAGTCACCTATATGTCTAACCTTTACCTGGTAAAGGTTGGGTGCTAAGTTACTTAGTGTGAGGGCACCCTGGCACTAGCCAAGGTGCCCCCACATTGTTCAGGGCCAATTCCCCGGACTTTGTGAGTGCGGGGACACCATTACACGCGTGCACTACATATAGGTCACTACCTATATGTAGCTTCACAATGGTAACTCCGAATATGGCCATGTAATATGTCTATGATCATGGAATTGCCCCCTCTATGCCATCCTGGCATAGTTGGCACAATCCCATGATCCCAGTGGTCTGTAGCACAGACCCTGGTACTGCCAAACTGCCTTTCCCGGGGTTTCACTGCAGCTGCTGCTGCTGCCAACCCCTCAGACAGGCATCTGCCCTCCTGGGGTCCAGCCAGGCCTGGCCCAGGATGGCAGAACAAAGGACTTCCTCTGAGAGAGGGTGTTACACCCTCTCCCTTTGGAAAATGGTGTGAAGGCAGGGGAGGAGTAGCCTCCCCCAGCCTCTGGAAATGCTTTCATGGGCACACATGGTGCCCATTTCTGCATAAGCCAGTCTACACCGGTTCAGGGACCCCTTAGTCCTGCTCTGGCGCGAAACTGGACAAAGGAAAGGGGAGTGACCACTCCCCTGACCTGTACCTCCCCTGGGAGGTGCCCAGAGCTCCTCCAGTGTGCTCCAGACCTCTGCCATCTTGGAAACAGAGGTGCTGCTGGCACACTGGACTGCTCTGAGTGGCCAATGCCATCAGGTGACGTCAGAGACTCCTTCTGATAGGCTCCTTCAGGTGTTGCTAGCCTATCCTCTCTCCTAGGTAGCCAAAGTCTCTTTTCTGGCTATTTAGGATTCCTTAGATAACGAATGCAAGAGCTCATCCGAGTTCCTCTGCATCTCTCTCTTCACCTTCTGCCGAGGAATCGACTGCTGACCGCGCTGGAAGCCTGCAAAACTGCAACATAGTAGCAAATACGACTACTGCAACTCTGTAACGCTGATCCTGCCGCCTTCTCGACTGTTTTCCTGGTGGTGCATGCTGTGGGGGTAGTCTGCCTCCTCTCTGCACTAGAAGCTCCGAAGAAATCTCCTGTGGGTCGACGGAATCGTCCCCCTGCAACCGCAGGCACCAAAGAACTGCATCACCGGTACCTTGGGTCTCCTCTCAGCACGACGAGCGAGGTCCCTTGAATCCAGCAACTCTGTCCAAGTGACTCCCACAGTCCAGTGACTCTTCAGTCCAAGTTTGGTGGAGGTAAGTCCTTGCCTCCCCACGCCAGACTGCATTGCTGGAAACCGCGACTTTTGCAGCTACTCCGGCCTCCGTCCACTTCCGGTGGAAATCCTTTGTGCACAGTCCAGCCTGGGTCCACGGCACTCTAACCTGCATTGCACGACCTCCTAAGTTGTTCTCCGGCGACGTGGGACTCCTTTGTGCGACTTCGGGTGAGAACCGTTTCACGCATCCTTGTAGTGCCTGTTTTTGGCACTTCTGCGGGTGCTGCCTGCTGCTGAGAGGGCTCCTTGTCTTGCTCGCCGCCCCCTCTGTCCCCTGACGCAATTGGCGACATCCTGGTACCTCCTGGGCCACAGCAGCATCCAAAAACCCTTACCGCACGATTTGCAGCTAGCAAGGCTTGTTGGCGGTCTTTCGGCGGGAAAACACATCTGCACAACTCTCCACGGCGTGCGGGATCTGTCCTCCAAAGGGGAAGTCTCTAGCCCTTGTCGTTCTTGCAGAAACCTATGCTTCTACTGTCCAGTAGTAGCATCTTTACACCCACAGCTGGCATTTCCTGGGCATCTGCCCATCTCCGACTTGCTTGTGACTTTTGGACTTGGTCCCCTTGTTCCACAGGTACCCTCGACTGGAAATCCATTGTTGTTGCAGTGTTGGTTTGTGTCTTTCCTGCAGAATTCCCCTATCACGACTTCTATGTCCTTTGGGGAACTTTAGTGCACTTTGCACTCACTTTTCAGGGTCTTGGGGTGGGCTATTTTTCTAACCCTTACTATTTTCTAATAGTCCCAGCGACCCTCTACAAGGTCACATGGGTTTGGGGTCCATTTGTGGTTCGCATTCCACTTTTGGAGTATATGGTTTGTGTTGCCCCTATCCCTATGTGTCTCCATTGCATCCTATTGTAACTATACATTGTTTGCACTGTTTTCTAATACTATTACTGCATATTTTGGTATTGTGTACATATATCTTGTGTATATTTGCTATCCTCATACTGAGGGTACTCACTGAGATACTTTTGGCATATTGTCATAAAAATAAAGTACCTTTATTTTTAGTATATCTGTGTATTGTGTTTTCTTATGATATTGTGCATATGACACTAAGTGGTACTGTAGGAGCTTCACTCGTCTCCTAGTTCAGCCTAAGCTGCTCTGCTAAGCTACCATTATCTATCAGCCTATGCTGCTAGACACCCTATACACTAATAAGGGATAACTGGGCCTGGTGCAAGGTGCAAGTACCCCTAGGTACTCACTACAAGCCAGTCCAGCCTCCTACAGTCCCCGACATTCTAACCTGCAGTGCACAACCTTCTGAGTTGTCCTCCGGCGTCGTGGGACTCCCTTTTGTGTCTTCGGGTGGACTCCGGTTCATTCGTCTTCCAAGTGCCTGTTACGGTACTTCTGCGGGTGCTGCCTGCTTCTGTGAGGGCTCCCTGACTTGCTGGGTGCCCCCTCTGTCTCCTCCAAGTGGCGACATCCTGGTCCCTCCTGGGCTACAGCAGCATCCAAAAACCCTAACCGCGACCCTTGCAGCTAGCAAGGCTTGTTTGTGGTCTTTCTGCGTGGGAACACATCTGCAAGCTTCTTCACATCGTGGGACATCCATCCTTCAAAGGGGAAGTTTCTAGCCCTCTTCGTTCTTGCAGAATCCACAGCTTCTACCATCCAGTGGCAGCTTCTTTGCACCCTCAGCTGGCATTTCCTGGGCATCTGCCCACTCTCGACTTTGTCGCAACTCTTGGACTTGGTCCCCTTGTTCCACAGGTACTTTAGTCCGGAAATCCACTTTGGTTGCTTGGCTGGTGTTGGTCTTCCTTGCAGAATTCCCCTATCACGACTTCTGTGCTCTCTGGGGAATATAGGTACCCTTTACACCTACTTTTCAGGGTCTTGGGGTGGGCTATTTTTCTAACCCTCACGGTTTTCTTACAGTCCCAGCGACCCTCTACAAGCTCACATAGGTTTGGGGTCCATTCGTCGTTCGCATTCCACTTTTGGACTATATGGTTTGTGTTGCCCCTATACCTATGTGCTCCTATTGCAATCTACTGTAACTTTACATTGCTTGCATTACTTCCTTTTGCTATTACTGCATATTTTTGGTATTGTGTACATATATCTTGTGTATATTTGGCATCCTCATATTGAGGGTACTCCCTGAGATACTTTTGGCATATTGTCATAAAAAGAAAGTACCTTTATTTTTAGTATATCTGTGTATTGTGTTTTCTCATGATATTGTGCATATGACACCAGTGGTATAGTAGGAGCTTTGCATGTCTCCTAGTTCAGCCTAAGCTGCTCTGTTATAGCTACCTTCTATCAGCCTAAGCTGCTAGAAACACCTCTTCTACACTAATAAGGGATAACTGGACCTGGTACAGAGTGTAAGTACCCCTTGGTACCCACTACAAGCCAGGCCAGCCTCCTACAGGTATCAAGAAAACCTTTGTATTTCCAAAATGGGTACAAGATAAGGTGCTGGGATGCAGTGGTTATTTGCACGTCTCTGAATTCTGGGTCGCCAATACTAGCATGTGAATTACAGTGCATTTCTCATTTAGATGTCTTTTTTACACACTGTCTTACATTTGGAAGGAAAACATTTGGAGAAAGACAAGGGGCAATAACACTTGTTTTGCTATTCTGTGTTTCCCCAAGTCTCCCGATAAAAATGGTACCTCACTTGCGTGGGTAGGCCTAATGCTCGCAATAGGAAACGCAGCATGGACACATCACATTTTTACATTGAAATATGGTGTGTTTTTGGCAGATTGCCTAGCTGTGGATTTTGGCCTCTAGCTCAGCCGGCACCTAGGGAAACCTACCAAACCTGTGCATTTTTTAAAGGTAGACACCTAGGGGAATCCAAGATGGGGTTACTTGTGGGGCTCCCACCAGGTTGTGTTACCCAGAATCCTTTGCAAACCTCAAAATTTGGCCAAAACACACTTTTTCTCCACATTATGGTGACAGGGAGTTCTGGAATCTGAGAGGAGCCACAAATTTCCTTCCACCCAGCATTCCCCCAAGTCTCCCGATAAAAATGGTATCTCACTTGTGTGTATAGACCTAGCGCCTGTGACAGGAAATGCCCCAAAACACAACATGGATACATCAAAATGATCAAATACTAAACTACCTGTTTTGGGGGGGGGGGACCTGTGTTTTTGGTCCTGGTCTCAGCAGCCATATAGGGAAACCTACCAAACCCAAACATTTCTGAAAACTAGACACCTGAGGTAATCTAAGCAGGTGTGTCTTGCTTGGATGCCCCAATGTTTTGTTACCCAGAATCCTTGGCAAACCTCAAATTTAGCTAAAAAAAACAAATTTTCCCACATTTCTGTGTGGGATCACCGCACCGGGACAAAGTTCCTACCACCAAACGTTCCCCTCAGTCTCCCAGTAAAAATGATACCTCACTTGTGTAGGTAGGCCAAGTGCCTGTGACAGGGAAGAGCCAAAAACATGTCGAAATTGAGGGGGAGCCAAAGCGGGTCCAAAAGGGCAATTTGGAAAAAAACATTTTTAGGCTGACAAGTGGGGCAGAGTTTTTATCGGTATAGATGAGACAATGCTGTGTGGTAGAAATGTGGTGGATTCCTGCAGATTACGGAAGGTTCCATCACAAAAATGTGGAAAAAATGTGTGATTCCCATCAAAGTTGGAGGTTTGCAAGGCATTGTGGGTAAGAAAATGGTGCGGGTTGCATGTGAAGTACACTACCCTGGACTCACCCAGATGTTTAATTTTCAGATTTGTCTAGGTCTTGTGGATTTTTCTACATGGCAACGTCCCAAAGTCCAAAAATTGCAGCCCTCACCATTCCAAGTGAGGCGATTTTGAGAGTTAGCCAAGCTCTCATGGCCCAAATGTAAAACCAAAACCCCAAATAATCAAATGTCCTCTTGCTTGCCGTAGAATAACATGTTTTAATGTGTGGGGGAAAAGCTGAAAGGCTGTTTCTCCCCTCAGTTGGGCTGGGGGCATAGCCATGCCAATACTGGTTGGTAGCCACCACAACACTTTTTGTTTCTTAATTCCCTGGCATCTAGTAGACTTTCTGCCCCTGTAGGAAAGTACCATCTTGCCTGGCATGTTACCCCCATTTTTCACTGTATATATGTTGTTTTAGTTGTATGTGTCACTGGGACCCTGGTAACCCAGGGCCCCAGTGCTCATAAGTGTGCCTGAATGTGTTACCTGTGTAGTGACTAACTGTCTCACTGAGGCTCTGCTAATCAGAACCTCAGTGGTTATGCTCTCTCATTTCTTTCAAAATTGTCACTAACAGGCTAGTGACCATTTTTACCAATTTACATTGGCTTACTGGAACATCCTTATAATTCCCTAGTATATGGTACTGAGGTACCCAGGGTATTGGGGTTCCAGGAGATCCCTATGGGCTGCAGCATTTCTTTTGCCACCCATAGGGAGCTCTGACAATTCTTACACAGGCCTGCCACTGCAGCCTGAGTGAAATAACGTCCACGTTATTTCACAGCCATTTTACACTGCACTTAAGTAACTTATAAGTCACCTATATGTCTAACCTTTACCTGGTAAAGGTTAGGTGCAAAGTTACTTAGTGTGAGGGCACCCTGACACTAGCCAAGGTGCCCCCACATTGTTCAGAGCCAATTCCCTGAACTTTGTGAGTGCGGGGACACCATTACACGTGTGCACTACATATAGGTCACTACCTATATGTAGCTTCACAATGGTAACTCCGAATATGGCCATGTAACATGTCTATGATCATGGAATTGCCCCCTCTATGCCATCCTGGCATAGTTGGCACAATCCCATGATCCCAGTGGTCTGTAGCACAGACCCTGGTACTGCCAAACTGCCCTTCCTGGGGTTTCACTGCAGCTGCTGCCAACCCCTCAGACAGGCATCTGCCCTCCTGGGGTCCAGCCAGGCCTTGCCCAGGATGGCAGAACAGAGAACTTCCTCTGAGAGAGGGTGTGACACCCTCTCCCTTTGGAAAATGGTGTGAAGGCAGGGGAGGAGTAGCCTCCCCCAGCCTCTGGAAATGCTTTGTTGGGCACAGATGTGCCCAATTCTGCATAAGCCAGTCTACACCGGTTCAGGGGACCCCTTAGCCCTGCTCTGGCGCGAAACTGGACAAAGGAAAGGGGAGTGACCACTCCCCTGACCTGCACCTCCCCTGGGAGGTGTCCATAGCTCCTCCAGTGTGCTCCAGACCTCTGCCATCTTGGAAACAGAGGTGCTGCTGGCACACTGGACTGCTCTGAGTGGCCAGTGCCACCAGGTGACGTCAGAGACTCCTTCTGATAGGCTCCTTCAGGTGTTAGTAGCCTATCCTCTCTCCTAGGTAGCCAAACCCTCTTTTCTGGCTATTTAGGGTCTCTGTCTCTGGGGAAACTTTAGATAACGAATGCAAGAGCTCATCCGAGTTCCTCTGCATCTCTCTCTTCACCTTCTGCCAAGGAATCGACTGCTGACCGCGCTGGAAGCCTGCAAACCTGCAACATAGTAGCAAAGACGACTACTGCAACTCTGTAACGCTGATCCTGCCGCCTTCTCGACTGTTTTCCTGCTTGTGCATGCTGTGGGGGTAGTCTGCCTCCTCTCTGCACCAGAAGCTCCGAAGAAATCTCCCGTGGGTCGACGGAATCTTCCCCCTGCAACCGCAGGCACCAAAAAGCTGCATTACCGGTCCCTTGGGTCTCCTCTCAGCACGACGAGCGAGGTCCCTCGAATCCAGCGACTCTGTCCAAGTGACCCCCACAGTCCAGTGACTCTTCAGTCCAAGTTTGGTGGAGGTAAGTCCTTGCCTCACCTCGCTGGGCTGCATTGCTGGGAACCGCGACTTTTGCAGCTACTCCGGCCCCTGTGCACTTCCGGCGGAAATCCTTTGTGCACAGCCAAGCCTGGGTCCACGGCACTCTAACCTGCATTGCACGACTTTCTAAGTTGGTCTCCGGCGACGTGGGACTCCTTTGTGCGACTTCGCGTGAGCACCGTTTCACGCATCCTTGTAGTGCCTGTTTCTGGCACTTCTCTGGGTGCTACCTGCTTCAGAGAGGGCTCATTGTCTTGCTCGACATCCTTTCTCTCTGCTGGTCCAATTTGCGACCTCCTGGTCCCTCCTGGGCCTCAGCAGCGTCCAAAAACGCTAACCGCACGATTTGCAGCTAGCAAGGCTTGTTGGCGTTCTTTCGGCGGGAAAACACTTCTGCACGACTCTCCACGGCAAGAGGGATTTGTCCACCAAAGGGGAAGTCTCTAGCCCTTTTCGTTCCTGCAGAAACTTCAGCTTCTTCTGTCCAGTAGAAGCTTCTTTGCACCCGCAGCTGGCATTTCCTGGGCATTTGCATATCTCCGACTTGCTTGTGACTTTTGGACTTGGTCCCCTTGTTCCACAGGTACCCTAGATTGGAAATGCACAGTTGTTGCATTGTTGGTTTGTGTCTTTCCTGCATTATTCCTCTAACACGACTTCTTTGTCCTTAGGGGAACTTTAGTGCACTTTGCACTCACTTTTCAGGGTCTTGGGGAGGGTTATTTTTCTAACTCTCACTATTTTCTAATAGTCCCAGCGACCCTCTACAAGGTCACATAGGTTTGGGGTCCATTCGTGGTTCGCATTCCACTTTTGGAGTATATGGTTTGTGTTGCCCCTATCCCTATGTTTCCCCATTGCATCCTATTGTAACTATACATTGTTTGCACTGTTTTCTAAGACTATACTGCATATTTTTGCTATTGTGTATATATATCTTGTGTATATTTGCTATCCTCTCACTGAGGGTACACTCTAAGATACTTTGGCATATTGTCATAAAAATAAAGTACCTTTATTTTTTAGTATAACTGTGTATTGTGTTTTCTTATGATATTGTGCATATGACACTAAGTGGTACTGTAGTAGCTTCACACGTCTCCTAGTTCAGCCTAAGCTGCTCTGCTAAGCTACCATTATCTATCAGCCTAAGCTGCTAGACACCCTATACACTAATAAGGGATAACTGGGCCTGGTGCAAGGTGCAAGTACCCCTTGGTACTCACCACAAGCCAGTCCAGCCTCCTACAGCCCCCCCCCCCACTGGGGGTGTGGATCAGGGGTAATTGCCCCATGTGCCCACTGGTGGGCAGAACAACTTTGGCCCCATTTATTTGGTATGGCCATACCCCCACCCTCAGATGGGCCTTCCAAATATAGGCCGAAATGCCCCCATAGGGAGCAGATATGGCCAACAGTAATGTGCCCCCATGGGGAGTGACCCTTGCCCAAGGGGCTACCCCCCAAACAAAAAACACACGTACACACACAGCAGTCCCTGGTGCCTAAGGGGTTTTGCCCCCTCCCTGGGGGGCAGATTGGCCTAATAGAAAGAGTCTGATCTGCCCCCAAGGGGAGCAGAAATGGCCTAAAATAAATATTCCCCCCAGGGGAGTGACTCTTGCCTAAGGGGTCGCTGCCCTTGTGTGAAAATGGTGCAAAAAAACAAAAACGGTGCCTAGTAGTTTCTGCCCCTCTTGGGGGCAGATCGGCCTAATAAAAATAAGCCGATCTGCCCCCAAGGGGGGCAGAAATGGCCTAAGTACAATTTGTCAACCACAGGGGAGCGACCCTTGCCTAAGATGTCACTTCCCATACAGATAAACATAAAGTAAACACAAAAAGTCCCTGGTGTCTAGGGGTTTCTGCCCCCCGGGGGCAGATCGGCCTAATTATAATAGGTTGATCTGCCCCCGGGGGGCAGAAAAGGTCTAAAAATATTTTGCTCCCCAGGGGAGTGGCCCTTGCCCAAGGGGCCACTCCCCTTGTGCGTAATTATAACAAAAAAAAACAAAAAAATCCCTGGTGTCTATTGGTTTCTGCCCACCTTGGTGGCATATTGGCCTAATAAAAATAGGCCTAAAAGTAATTTTGCCCCCCAGGGTTGGCAGAAATGGCCTAAAAATAATTTGGCCCCTTGGGGCCTTGATGCTTGCAGAGACATGAAAGGAAAGGCCTTCCCTTTCCTTTCATGCCTCTGCCTGCCCCCTACTTCCTAGCAGAAGAGAAATGCTGAGCATTTCTCTTCTGCATCGCGCTGGAAGCATGTTTACAGCACGATGGGAGGTGACCTCTGAAGAGGTCAACATGCGATTGCATGCTGATGTCATAAGACGTAACTGGGAGGGGTGGGGGTGGAAAGGGAAGCGATTCCCCTTCCAGCCCTGCCATGGGGGGTGGGGGCGCGGCCCTCGGCGGGAGCGCTAGCGCTTCCCCAAAGGCTAGTACTAGGACTTAATGGTTTCGTCTGTGACGCCTCAGAGCCGCAGCCACGAACGTAACCATTATGTCCTTGGCGCCCAAGGGGTTAAATTACTTTTAAGTGCAGTTTCCATTTGAACCATATAAAGAGGTGGAGTTTGGGGTCTCTGAACTCACAATTTAAAAATACATATTTTGATGAAGTTGGTTTTTAAATTGTCAGTTTGAAAATGCACCTTTTAGAAAGTGGACGTTTTCTTGTTTAAACTATTCTGTGACTCCGCCTGCTTGTTTATTCCCTGCCTGGGCCAGACTGACAGATGGGCTGTTTGTGAATCTCCACTAGACAGTGACACAAAGGGAGCTGGGGTGTAGCCTGCATATCCTGCTGGGCCATCTGGGCTAGAATGGAGGGAGGAATGGTCACTTACACTTGAAAGGTCTGTGCTTGCCCTCACACAATGCAGTCTCTAACCCCCTGGTGTGAGTCTGAAGCCAGGCCTGGGCAGCCAGGATCTTGTCAACAACAAAGGCTTTTCTTTGAATTTTGCCTACTTCAAAGACAGAAAGAGGTATAAGTACCCCAAAGTTTTAGATTACTTCTGGATTCAAGAGGAACCTCTGCCAATGAGAAGAGCTGAAGAGCTAGAGGAGGAGTACTGCCCTTTTGCCTGTGACTGTGCTTTGCTGGATTGGCCTGCAGTTGCTGCTTCTGCCTGAAAGAGGTCAAAGGCTGAACTTTGTAGTATATGCTTGTGAAGTGTCTCCAAGGGCTTGGGCAGAGCTTGCCTCCTGTTTTGAAGTCTCAGGGCCATCAAAGACTTCCTCTGCCAGCACTTGGACTCTCTGCTGAGACTCCTGCTCTGCCAAGTGGTGCCCTATTCAGTCCCCGGGCCCTTGAAAGGTGAAGCTGGTAGAACCAAGGTGGAAATCCATACACAGGAGCCGTGCAGGGAAACTTTTGATGCACCACCTGCAATGCGGCTGTAAGAACAATGCACCATCTGCACTGCGGCTGAGAAATCGACGCACAACCTGCATTACAGCTGGGAAATCTACGCATCACCTGCATCGCAGATGGAAAAACAACACAACACTTGCTTGCGGCTGCTGAAAATGACGCAACCCCCCACACAGCGTGGCTCTCCATCACTGTGTGGGCAGATTTCGCACGCAGCACCGGTAGGCGTCAAAATCAATGTGAACCTGCCCGGATCCGAGGTGCCTCTCTGGAAATTTAAGCATCGCTCTCTTGCGGGAGAAAAAAACAATGCATTGCCTACAAAACCGGAGAAGAAACAACTCAGGCCTCACTTGCGAGTAAGGAATTGATGCATCACTTACTTTTCCGACGCACACTCGCCCCTGCAGCTTTATTTTTGATACAAACCAGGTACTTTGTGTAACAACAATGCATCCATTGTTTCCTATAGAGTAAGACTCTATTATTTAAAAAAATTAATAACTTTATTTGTGTATGTTGGATTTCTGTTGTTCTGGTCTTGTTTGATTTAGATAAATATTGGCTATTGTTCTAAACCGGTGTGGTGTACCATTTGTAGTGTTTTCTCTGTATTACTGTGTGTTTGGTAGAGTGAGATAAGCCTCACTGTTTGTGCCAAGCTACCAAGGGGGTGAGCAGGGGTTATCTTAAGTGGGTATCTCCATTGCCCTGCTAGAGTTAGGGTCCCTGTTTGGACAGAGTGCAAACTGACTGCCAGCCAGAGACCCCATTTCTAACATTGTTGATCAGCTGTGAGGATAGAACTTGTATTTGTACTTGAAATACAGTGATTAAGTGTACACTATTGTTTTCAGTGCAGACCATTACGTGACTACATACTACTTGTTTTTGCTTTTTGTCTTTTTGGATTTTTTCTGCTTTGTTTTTTCTTGGGAACTCTCTGAACTTTTTGGGAACTTTGCATTTTTATTGAACCTCACAATCATGTCTTAATCTGTGGATGCACCAGCTGTGGGTACAAAAGCTGTGTTTGAGTTGAAGCTGGAGTAGTACACAGTGCCTCAACTTATTCAATTTTGTAAGGATCTTGCCTGCCCAATCAAGAGCTCCACCAGGAAAGAGGAGCTGCAAAAGGCATTGAGGGTCTGGGTGGCAGCCAAGGAGGCTGGGTGGCACACAGAGGAGGAGGATGAGGGTGAGGAAGTGCAGAGTATTCTTAATGTGGTGTTGGGTAACTCATTTCTGCCTGGGGGTGGTTTCCAGGGCAGGCAGTAGTGTTTCATTCAAAGGTCTGACCCGTAAGGAGTTACAGGACAGACAAGCTTTTGGTTCATGAATTCAGTCTGAAGGAGCTGGACCAAAGGAGCTAGTCCAGCATAGACGGTGGCATCAGTACCTCAGTGCAGCCTGAGAGGAGGGTGCACATTCCAAAAGACCTAGTGAAGGATTATAAGAGGGAGGATGACATATATCTATGGTTTAAGGGGTATGAGTCTGCTTTCCATAAGAATATGGTCCCTGAAGCACATTGGGGGGTGGGTCTGTTAAAGCACTTTGAGGTAGAGGAGAAGGACACTGACATCCTTAGGGGATCCTCAGGGACTCACCTACTCATATAATGAAGGACGCCCTACTCACCAGATATCGTCTTACTCCTAAGCAGTATAAGGAAAACTTTAGGTCCTATAAGAAGAAGGAATCCCAAACTTGGTTGGAGTATGTAGACTCTTTTTACAGGTCACTGGATGGTTTGGTGAAGGGCAGTAAGGTGAACAACTTATGAGGGGTTGTACAATGTAATTGCTCGGGACCATTGTATAGTCTTTGTTTATCAGAGCTGCACCAGCACCTAATTGACAGCAAGCTGACTGACCCCAGAAAATTTGCTCAGGAAGCGGACCAGTGGGAGAGCACCAGGGTCCAAAGAAGGTATGGGGAGACTCTGATAAGGGTGGACAGAGTCCCCATCAGAAGAAGTGGGGGGGTGGGGTGAAGGTAAACAGGGGGAGTTCTCTAAAGGGCCCCAACCTAGTTCCCAGGGAAAGAGTTCCCCGCCCCGTATTGAAAATAAACCATGGGTCTCTACAGGGAAACCTAAAGAGAGGGGTCCCCGCAAGTGCTATGCAAGTGATCAGGTGGGTCACATGAGGTGGGATCCCAAATGTCCCACGGGGACACAGGCCCCCAGTGGAGCTCAGTCACAGGGTTAGGCCAGTGTAGCTCTTGGGGTGGAGTTGGTTCCAGGTAGGCGGGAACGAGCTGAGATGACCCTTGGCTCACAAGGAGACAGTGAGATGGTCCAGAGGACCCTCGTGCCTGAGAACACTAAGAAATACAGGCAGTGGGTGACCATCAATGGACAGAGGGTGGAGTCTCTGAAAGACACAGGAGGCAGTGTGACTACTGTGAGAAGTCACCTGGTATCTGAAGAGCAGGTAGTCCCCCATGCACTTCACCAAGTAGTTGCAGTAGACAACTTTGAGTGCCTGGGCAAAGTGGTGCAGGTTCCCTTTGAGTGTGGGGGGGGTCTCAGGTTCCTTGAGGGTAGCTGTGAGTCCAACCATGCCTGCTGATTGTCTGCATGGCAATGACCTGGAGGATTCCCCTTGGAAGGAGGTGGAATGCAGGTCTCACTTGGAGATGTTGGGTTTGCCTGGGTGGGTGTGTGTGTCCACCCGGTCAATGGTAGTCCATCAGGGTGATCAGGAGGCCCTGGAGCCTGAAACAGTGGCCCAGGTGCCTGCCAGAAGGATGAAGGGCAAGGGGCGCTGGAAACTCGCCTCAGAAGTTCCCACGGTCCAGGAGGAGGCTGAACCTGAGAGGGATGCCCCGGAGCCTACAGGGGAACAGGTGGCTGAACTGGGGGAGGTGCCTGAGCTGACTCTGTGGCAGCAGGAAGGGAGTCCCCTCAGGGAAACATTCGGTGAGGCACAGAAGTCATGCCCTACTCTGGAAGGTTTGCGGCACCAGGTTGCAGGCCAGGCATCTGGCAAGGAGTCTGGATCACACTTGATTTTTTGGGGAGGATGACCTCTTATATAGTGAGTCTAAGGTTGCTGTGCCTGGGGCAGCCTGTGTGCTGGTGGTACCCCAGTGCTTCAGAACCTTCCTACTGGGTTTGGCTCATGATGTGCCTTTAGCTGGTCGTGTGGGGCAGGAGAAGACCTTTGAAAGACTTGTCACCCACTTTTACTGGCCCCAAATGCGCAGGTACTCTGATGCATATTGTAGGTCTTGCCAGACTTCTCAGGTAAGTGGTAAGAGTTGGGGGAATTGTAATGTTCTCCCCTAACCTTTTCCTGTGGTCAGCACCCCCTTTGAAAGGGTGGGTATTGACATTGTGGGTCCTCTGGGGGTAGGAAAGTACCATCTTTCTTGTCATGTTACCCCCATTTCTACCTGTTTGTCAGTATGTTTTGCCTGTCTCACTGGGATCATGCTAACCAGGACCCCAGTGTTCATAGTTTGTGGCCTATACGTGTTGTCAGTATGCTTGACTGTATCACTGAAGTTCTGTTAACCAGAACTCCAGTGCTTATGCTCTCTCTACTTAGCAAATTTGTCACTATAGTTTAGTGACTCCAGATTCCAATTCTGATTGGCACACTGGACCCCCCCTTATAAGTCCCCACTATATGGTACCTAGGCATTGGGGTTCCAGGAGATCCTTATGGGCTGCAGCATTTCTTTTGCCACCCATAAGGAGCTCATTCAAACCTTTCTTCAGGACTGCCACTGCAGCCTGAGTGAAATAGTGCCCAAATTTTACACTGCACTAAGTAACTTACAAGTCACCTATATGTCTAACCTTCATTTACTGAAGGATAGGTGCAAAGTTACTGTGTGTGAGGGCACCCTTGCACTAGCAACGGTGCCCCCATGTTGTCCAGGGGCAATTCCCCAGACTTCGTGAGTGCGGGGACACCATTATTAGCGAGCACTACCTATATGTCAATACATATATGTAGCTTCACAATGGTAACTCCGAATATGGCCATGTAAGGTGTCTACGATCATGGAATTGACCCCCCAATCCAAATCTGGTATTGGGGAGCCAATCCCATGCACCCCGGGGGCTCACCCATGGACACCCAGTACTGCCAAACTAGCTCTCTGAGGTTTACACCGCAGCCCCAGCTACTGCCACCTCACAGACAGGTTCCTGCCCTCCTGGGGATTGAGCAGCCCAGTCACAGGAAGGCAGAACAATGCATTTGCTTTAGGAGAGAAGTGTTACACTGCAGGAGGCTGGCCTGGTTTGAGGTGGGTACCTTGGGTACTTACATCTTATACCAGGTCCAGTTATCCCGTATTAGTGAGGTAGTAGACTTCTAGCAGCTTAGGCTGATAGAGCTAGCTATAGAAGAGCAGCTTAGGCGGAACTAGGAGACATGCAAAGCTCATGCAATACCACTTATAGTTACATAGTACTTAAACACAAGTAAAGACAATACTCAGTGTTACCAAAAATAAAGGTAGTTATTTGGGGTGACACAGTGCCAGAAATATCTTAGAGACAATACTCCTTCTGGAGTTAAGTATTATACACAATATATACACTAGACACCAAAATTAGACAAGTAAATAGTCATAGAACAATGCAAACAGTAGGAAATCCTATAGAATGCAATGGGAGAAAATAGGTTTAGGGGCAACATAAACCATATACTACAAAAGTGGAATATGAATCACGAATTCCCCCCTAGACAAGTGTAGTGTGTACAGAATCGCTGGGAGAGTACGAATACAGTAAATGTAAGTAAAATACCCCACCCCAGAGCCCAGAAAAGCAGGAGTAAAGTACTGCACGTTTCCTTAGGACACACTTCACCTCGTTATGGGGATTTTGCAGCAGCTAACCAAGTCTGCAAAGAACAACTGCTGGATTATTGGACCTGAAGACCTGCAAAAGAAAGGGACTAAGTCCATAAGTCGAAAGAAGTTCCAGGAAGGACAGGGACCCCTGCCAACCCAGAAGAGGGTGCAAAAGAAGAGTCCCCGGTTAGTAGAAGACTGCAGAAATGAACCCTAGGAAGATGCCAGCGGGTTTCTGCGTAATGAAAAAGATGTCCCACTGCGTGAAGATTGTTGCAGATGAGATTTTGTGTTGGAAGGTGACAACAAGCCTTGGCTATGACAAAAGTGCGTTTTTCATCAAAATGCCACTGGATAGATTCAAGAGGGACCTAGGGGCCTCAACTCTGTGTGAGGAGGAAGATGGGGCTCTCAGCACTGTAGAGGTGCAGGTGCAGGATGAAGACAGGGAGTCCCCAGAGCATGCACACCGTGGAAACTGTTGCAGTTGCTGACTTGGAGCTGAGTTTGCTGAAGAAAAGTGTCTCTTGTTGATACCTTGTTCCAGTTACAGCGTTTCTTGGAGCAGGCTGCGGTTGATCCGAGGTCAGAAGAGTCTGAAGTTGTTGCAGAGGATTCCTGAAGGAAACTTGCAAGCAGAATCTGAAGCGAACCCACAGGAGAGACCCTAGACCCTAGACCCTAGAAATGGGGTCTTTGGTTGACAGTCAGGTTACCCCCTGTTCAAGCAAGGACCCTCACTCTAGTCAGGGTAAAAGAGAATCACCCTCAGCTAACCCCTGCTTACCCCCTTGGTAGCTTGACAGAGCAGTAGGCTTAACTTCAGAGTGCTAGGTGTAAAGTATTTGTACCAACACACACAGTAACTTAATGAAAACATTACAAAATGACACAACACCAGTTTAGGAAAATAGGAAATATTTATCTAAACAAAACAAGACCAAAACGACAAAAATCCGACCAACACAAGTCAAGTTATGAGTATTTAAAGATTAAACTAAAAAATAGCACTTAGAAACACAAAATGCTTTGATAAGGGGTTAACACGGCGTTGTGACGGAGTCGTCCCCAACAAGCTGACACCAGTGGCGCCGGACACGGAGTCACGTAGACCCCCAAGTACAGTACCTTTGGTGAAGAGTGAAAACAAGTCGATGCGCGAAGTCGGGGATAGCGACGTCTGTGCGAAACATTGAATCCGCGCACTTCGAGCGGCATCGGTCACGACGTGGTGCAGCGACTTCCACAGAGTAGCGGACTTCAGCGGGGCTGCAGCGGCGTCGGGCCTGCGAAGGTCGTCGCGTTCCAGCGAAGATCACGGAGTCGGTTGCAGGCGGCGTCACCGGATTCAGCAGCGGCGTTGGTCTGACGTCGTCCGAAGTCGATTTCCTTGGATTTCCACCAGCTTTCCTTTCAAGGGCCCAGGGCCTGAATAGGGCACCACTTGTCAGAGCAGGAGTCTCTCCAGAGGCTCCAGGTGCTGGTAGAGAGAAGTCTTTGCTGTCCCTGAGACTTCAAACAACAGGAGGCAACCTCTAAATCAAGCCCTTGGAGATTTCTTCACAAGATGGAAGGCACACAAAGTCCAATCTTTGCCCTCTTACTCTGGCAGAAGCAGCAACTGCAGGATAGCTCCACAAAGCACAGTCACAGGCAGGGCAGCACTTCTCCTCAGCTCTTCTCCAGGCAGAGGTTCCTCTTGTTTCCAGAAGTGTTCTAAAGTCTGTGGTTTGGGTGCCCTTCTTATACCCAATTTCTCCTTTGAAGTAGGCCTACTTCAAAGTAAAGTCTCTTTTGAATGTGAAATCCTGCCTTGCCCAGGCCAGGCCCCAGACACTCACCAGGGTGTCGGAGACTGCATTGTGTGAGGACAGGCACAGCCCTTTCAGGTGTAAGTGACCACTCCTCCCCTCCCTCCTAGCATAGATGGCTCATCAGGAAATGCAGACTACACCCCAGCTCCTTTTGTGTCACTGTCTAGTGTGAGGTGCAACCAGCCCAACTGTCAAACAGACCCAGACAGGGAATCCACAACGAGGCAGAGTCACAGAAATGGTATAAGCAAGAAAATGCTCACTTTCTAAAAGTGGCATTTTCAAACACACAATCTTAAAATCAACTTTACTAAAATATGTATTTTTAAATTGTGAGCTCAGAGACCCCAAACTCCACATGTCCATTGTAGGAGGCTGGACTGGCTTGTAGTGAGTACCAAGGGGTACTTACACCTTGCACCAGGCCCAGTTATCCCTTATTAGTGTATAGGGTGTCTAGCAGCATAGGCTGATAGATAATGGTAGCTTAGCAGAGCAGCTTAGGTTGAACTAGGAGACGAGTGAAGCTCCTACAGTACCACTAGTGTCATATGCACAATATCATAAGAAAACACAATACACAGATATACTAAAAATAAAGGTACTTTATTTTTATGACAATATGCCAAAAGTATCTCAGTGAGTACCCTCAGTATGAGGATAGCAAATATACACAAGATATATGTACACAATACCAAAATATGCAGTAATAGTATTAGAAAACAGTGCAAACAATGTATAGTTACAATAGGATGCAATGGGGACACATAGGGATAGGGGCAACACAAACCATATACTCCAAAAGTGGAATGCGAACCACGAATGGACCCCAAACCTATGTGACCTTGTAGAGGGTCGCTGGGACTGTAAGAAAACAGTTAGGGTTAGAAAAATAGCCCACCCCAAGACCCTGAAAAGTGAGTGCAAAGTGCACTAAAGTTCCCCAAAGGACATAGAAGTCGTGATAGGGGAATTCTGCAGGAAAGACACAAACCAGCAATGCAACAATGATGGATTTCCAGTCGAGGGTACCTGTGGAACAAGGGGACCAAGTCCAAAAGTCACAAGCAAGTCGGAGATGGGCAGATGCCCAGGAAATGCCAGCTGTGGATGCAAAGAAGCTGCTACTTGACAGTAGAAGCTGAAGGTTCTGCAGGAACGACAAGGGCTAGAGACTTCCCCTTTGGAGGAGGGATCCCCCACGCGTGGAGAATCGTGCAGAAGTGTTTTCCTGAAGAAAGGCCACCAACAAGCCTTGCTAGCTGCAAGTAGTGCGGTTAGGGTTTTTGGATGCTGCTGTGGCCCAGGGGGGACCAGGATGTTGCCAATTGCGTCTGGGGACAGAGGGGGCGTCGAGCAAGACAAGGAGCCCTCTCAGAAGCAGGCAGCACTCGCAGAAGTGCCGGAACAGGCACTATGAAGTGGAGTGAAACGGTGCTCACCCGAAGTTGCACAAAGGAGTCCCACGCCGCCGGAGGACAACTTAGGAGGTTGTGCAATGCAGGTTAGAGTGCCGTGGACCCAGGCTGGACTGTGCACAAAGGATTTCTGCCGGAAGTGCACGGAGGCCAGAGTAGCTGCAAAAGTCGTGGTTCCCAGCAATGCAGTCTGGCGTGGGGAGGCAAGGACTTACCTCCACCAAACTTGGACTGAAGAGTCACTGGACTGTGGGAGTCACTTGGACAGAGTTGCTGGATTCAAGGGACCTCGCTCGTCGTGCTGAGAGGAGACCCAGGGTACCGGTGATGCAGTTCTTTGGTGCCTGCGGTTGCAGGGGGACGATTCCGTCGACCCACGGGAGATTTCTTCGGAGCTTCTAGTGCAGAGAGGAGGCAGACTACCCCCACAGCATGCACCACCAGGAAAGCAGTCGAGAAGGTGGCAGGATCAGCGTTACAGAGTTGCAGTAGTCGTCTTTGCTACTTTGTTGCAGTTTTGCAGGCTTCCAGCGCGGTCAGCAGTCGATTCCTTGGCAGAAGGTGAAGAGAGAGATGCAGACGAACTCGGATGAGCCCTTGCATTCGTTATCTAAGGAATCCCCAAAGACAGAGACCCTAAATAGCCAGAAAAGAGGGTTTGGCTAAACCCAATGGCAAAATTGGTCCAAGATTGTATTTCCGAATGCTTACAATTGGAAAATTCAAATAGGATCCCCTGGCTTATGTTTCTACGAAACTCTTTTGAGAATTTAGGTCTTAGATATATGTTTGATGAACTTCACCTATTAACTATAAATTCTAGGTCCGTTCTGAAGGCTACTTACTCCGAGTACATATCAGACCTGAGATTTTACAGTTCTCTGAAATTAAAATCCTTTGATTCCTATTCTCAGGTTGTGACAGCCCCATGCCTTGAACCTTATCTGACCTGGTTTTCCAGTTTTAAGATACTTTCTTTTTTAACACTTTTTAGACTTAATTTAATTCATTTTAAAGTAGCGTTTCCTGAACCATGTTTTTGGAAAAGGGATTTACCTCTTTGTCCCTGTGATTCTAGATCAACCCAGAGTACTTTGCACTTTTTTCTCTTTTGCCCTTTTTATGCTGCTCCTAGAGGGGTTTGCATTTTACCCACTTTACGTTCTGTTAGACCCATCCATTACAAGGAAGCTTTAATATATTTTCAGAGATTGCCAGATAGACAAATTTGTCATTTTGTATTAGATTTTGTTACAGCTTCTTTAAGCATTAGGAAAAGGCTCATTTCATTTTAAATGTATATGTATGTATAGTTTAATATTGTAAGTTAATCTTTGTATTCTGTTATTGTGATTTTTCTTATGTTATGAGTTTTATTTGTTTCTTTTATGAGATTTTAGACCGGATGTTTACGTAATGTTTTAGATATGGTACTATTTTATTCTTCTATCTATTTACTGTAACGTAATTATTGTGTGGTATTTGTGTTTTTGTCTGTACTTTTATGGCATTTGCCGAATAAAGTTTTGTGACTGACTGACTGACTGACTGACAGAGACCCTAAATGGCCAGAAAAGAGGGTTTGGCTACTTAGGAGAGAGGATAGGCTAGCAACACCTGAAGGAGCCTATCAGAAGGAGTCTCTGACGTCACCTGCTGGTACTGGCCACTCAGAGCAGCCCAGTGTGCCAGCAGCACCTCTGTTTCCAAGATGGCAGAGGTCTGGAGCACACTGGAGGAGCTCTGGGCACCTCCCAGGGGAGGTGCAGGTCAGGGGAGTGGTCACTCCCCTTCCCTTTGTCCAGTTTCGCGCCAGAGCAGGGCTGAGGGGTCCCTGAACCGGTGTAGACTGGCTTATGCAGAAATGGGCACCATGTGTGCCCATGAAAGCATTTCCAGAGGCTGGGGGAGGCTACTCCTCCCCTGCCTTCACACCATTTTCCAAAGGGAGAGGGTGTAACACCCTCTCTCAGAGGAAGTCCTTTGTTCTGCCATCCTGGGACAGGCCTGGCTGGACCCCAGGAGGGCAGAAGCCTGTCTGAGGGGTTGGCAGCAGCAGCAGCTGCAGTGAAACCCCGGGAAAGGCAGTTTGGCAGTGCCAGGGTCTGTGCTAGAGACCCGTGGGATCATGGGATTGCACCAACAATGCCAGGATGGCATAGAGGGGGCAATTCCATGATCTTAGACATGTTACATGGCCATATTCGGAGTTACCATTGTGAAGCTACATATAGGTAGTGACCTATATGTAGTGCACGCGTGTAATGGTGTCCCCGCACTCACAAAGTCTGGGGAATTGGCCCTGAACAATGTGGGGGAACCTTGGCTAGTGCCAGGGTGCCCACACACTAAGTAACTTAGCACCCAACCTTTACCAGGTAAAGGTTAGACATATAGGTGACTTATAAGTTACTTAAGTGCAGTGTAAAATGGCTGTGAAATAACGTGGACGTTATTTCACTCAGGCTGTGCAGTGGCAGGCCTGTGTAAGAATTGTCAGAGCTCCCTATAGGTGGCAAAAGAAATGCTGCAGCCCATAGGGATCTCCTGGAACCCCAATACCCTGGGTACCTCAGTACCATATACTAGGGAATTATAAGGGTGTTCCAGTAAGCCAATGTAAATTGGTAAAATTGGTCACTAGCCTGTTAGTGACAATTTGAAAGAAATGAGAGAGCATAACCACTGAGGTTCTGGTTAGCAGAGCCTCAGTGAGACAGTTAGGCATCACACAGGGAACACATACATACAGTCCACAAACTTATGAGCACTGGGGTCCTGGCTAGCAGGGTCCCAGTGACACATAACAAACATACTGAAAACATAGGGTTTTCACTATGAGCACTGGGCCCTGGCTAGCAGGATCCAAGTGAGGCAGTGAAAACACCCTGACATACACTCACAAACAGGCCAAAAGTGGGGGTAACAAGGCTAGAAAGAGGCTACTTTCTAACATAACCGCCCCCCCAAACGAAGGACAATAAGGCTAACCTTGGCCAGTTGAGACTTTATTGTCTAAGTGGTGATAAGTAGAGAGTAGCTCTGCAATAGACTGGTTACTCCCTTTATCATCCACTATATGGTTACTTCCCTGTGGGGATGTAAACCACCCTGTTTGAAGTTTTTTAGCTAAGGAACAATGTGAAGATGTATTTTCAGAGTTTCTATCAGTAAGTTTTAGTTTAGAGCAGTGGGAATTGTCCACTGAACCTATTTGTAGTGATGGAAATGCCAGACAGGGATGCTGTCTCAGAAAATCCATGGCTGGGCAAAAACTTTGTCCATATGGCTGGAAGAGAGAACAGGGATGCTGTTTCTCTTGAGTTGGAGCAGGGCAGGGATGCTGTCCTATGAGCTCCACACTAGGGCAGGGATGCTGTCCTAAGTGTTGGGAGGCAGTGCAGAGTTTCTGCACTAAAGTTTCTCTGGGAGGGTTGGAGGGATGCTCCATGTTAACTAAAATGGTGCTCTTTTTCTCACCAATGTTAGTTATCCCACAGAGAGGTACTTCTACCTCAGGGAGTACAGCTTTGCCAGCTGATGCTTCCCTTGGAACAGGTGCCACCCCAGGAGAGGTTTCTCCCACCACAGGAATGGTATCCTGAATGGTAGGGTGGTTAGGGGATACTGTGATACCCTTTTTACCTGTTGATGGAGAGGGATCCTGAGTTTTCAGGCCTTCTCTCCTTTGCTTTTTCATTTCAGTAGAAATGAGAGGGAACAATTCCTCAGGGATGCCCAGCATGGCTGCATGGGCATAAAACTCTACATCAGCCCAACATGAGGCCTCTAGGTCATTACCTAAGAGACAGTCTACAGGTAAGCTAGGTGATACCACCACCTGCTTAGGGCCAGTAACTCCATCCCACCTAAACTGAATTATAGCTAAGGGAAGAAACTTAGTGGAGTTATGGACATCAATAATCTTATACTGTTGTCTAATGATGTGTTGTTCAGGATGCACTAGGTTTTCAGTCACCAAAGTGATACTGGCACCTGTGTCCCTGTAGGCCAAGGCCTCAACACCATTTATTGAAACTGTCTGCCTTTACTTATTCATTGTAAGGGGACAAGCAGCCAGTGTGGCAAGGCCAATGCCACTAGGTGTGACAGAAACTGTCTTGGGACTGACTACCCCAGTTTCTATGATGGACCCATAAGTGAACCCAACTACACCCTTTGCTTGACTGTTGCCAGCAGTCCCACCACTAGTACCACTACTGCTAGGGGCACTAGAGCTTGATGTATTAGTGGTGGTAGGCTCAGGGGGTTTACCTGGACAGGACTTATCCCCTGGTCTATGGCCTCTGTATTTACACACAAAGCACCAAGGCTTTTTAATGTGTGCAGGTTGAGAAGAAGAGGAAGAATTTGTTTTATCCCCACCCTCTGAAGAGTGTTTAAGATTTGAAGTGGGATCTTTGGTTTTACCCTTATCCCCATGCTTATCTTGAGATTTTTCACCATCTTTCTTCTTGCCATCTTTGTCACCCCCTCTATGAACTTTTCTGTTCACCCTTGTTCTGACCCATTTGTCTGCCTTCTTTCCCAATTCTTGGGGAGAGGTCAGATCAGAGTCTACCAGGTACTGGTGCAACAAATCAGACACACAATTATTAAGTATATGCTCTCTCAGGATTATGTTATACAGGCTTTCATAATCAGTAACTTTACTGCCATGCAACCACCCCTCCAAGGCCTACACTGAATGGTCAACAAAATCAACCCAGTCTTGTGAAGACTCCTTTTTGGTCTCTCTGAACTTTATCCTGTATTGTTCAGTGGTTAAGCCATAACCATCCAGGAGTGCATTCTTAAGAACTGTAAAATTATTGGCATCAGTTTCTTTCACAGTAAGGAGCCTATCCCTACCCTTTCCACTAAATGATAGCCATAGGATAGCAGCCCACTGCCTTTGAGGGACATCCTGTACAACACAGGCCCTCTCAAGTGCAACAAACCACTTGTTAATGTCAT
Source organism: Pleurodeles waltl (assembly GCF_031143425.1). Classification (NCBI taxonomy): domain Eukaryota; kingdom Metazoa; phylum Chordata; class Amphibia; order Caudata; family Salamandridae; genus Pleurodeles; species Pleurodeles waltl. The sequence goes on along the minus strand of NC_090446.1, from coordinate 441,158,532 downwards.
CCCCCTCCTTATAAGGGGGAACTATCTTGTGTAGATTCCTGGAATCATGCTCTTTTGCAGGATGCCTATTGGGAATACTGCTGCTGCCACCATGGGTTTCTAAACCCAATTTCTGTCTCTCCTTCTCTACTTCTAAGGACTGTCTATCCAAATCCAGCTGTTGCTTCTTGAGCTTCAGTCTGGTTTGTTCCACTCTCAATCTATTGAGCTCCCTTTCTAACAATCTGTCATCAGGGTGGGTGGGTGGGACATGCCTTGAAACAGAAGTATGGTGAGAATGGACAGAAGGAGACCTATCCCTTATAGAAGGCACCCTAACAGCTTGGTTAACAGAAACATCACTTCTTCTGTGGTGAGAAGGAATACTCTTGCTATGATGTGAGACAACACTATCTGTATGGTGTAACTCTACATCAGTACCAACTATGGTAGGCTGTCTACTAATGGGCAGGCTAGGAAGTTTCCTTCCTGAATCTATTTCTAGGGGAGTCCCTGGATCAGATTGGGAACCATTAGCTACCTTTTCAACAGATGGGGCCCTTCTGGCCTTATCTTGTTCTTTAAGCATGTTAAGCAATAATTCCAAAGAAGGATTCTTCCCTACACTCAAACCTCTTTCTATGCAGAGACTCCTTGCTCCTTTCCAGCTAAGGTGATCATATGCAAGTTTGGACAGATCAACAGTTTGGCCTGTGCCAGACATTTTAGAAAGAGTTAAAGTGACAGAAAAAGGATAAAAAGTTTGTCAGAACTTTTTAAGACTTTTTAGAAAGTTTAGAAGTACTTTTCAGCACTTTAGAAAAGAAGTGAGAAAAGAAATGCAAAACTTGTTGGTTAGGTGTACATACACTGAACTTTTTTTGTATATTTTTCTCTTATGAAAAGTACAATGACAAAAGTGGTAAGTAGTTACAGAGCACTTATCCCACCGCTGCACAACCAATGTAGGAGGCTGGACTGGCTTGTAGTGAGTACCAAGGGGTACTTACACCTTGCACCAGGCCCAGTTATCCCTTTTTAGTGTATAGGGTGTCTAGCAGCATAGGCTGATAGATAATGGTAGCTTAGCAGAGCAGCTTAGGCTGAACTAGGAGACGAGTGAAGCTCCTACAGTACCACTAGTGTCATATGCACAATATCATAAGAACACACAATACACAGATATACTAAAAATAAAGGTACTTTATTTTTATGACAATATGTCAAAAGTATCTCAGTGAGTACGCTCAGTATGAGGATAGCAAATATACACAAGATATATGTACACAATACCAAAATATGCAGTAATAGTATTAGAAAACAGTGCAAACAATGTATAGTTACAATAGGATGCAATGGGGACACATAGGGATAGGGGCAACACAAACCATATACTCCAAAAGTGGAATGCGAACCACAAATGGACCCCAAACCTATGTGACCTTGTAGAGGGTCGCTGGGACTGTAAGAAAACAGTTAGGGTTAGAAAAATAGCCCATCCCAAGACCCTGAAAAGTGAGTGCAAAGTGCACTAAAGTTCCCCAAAGGACATAGAAGTCGTGATAGGGGAATTCTGCAAGAAAGACACAAACCAGCAATGAAACAATGATGGATTTCCAGTCGAGGGTACCGGTGGAACAAGGGGGCCAAGTCCAAAAGTCACAAGCAAGTCGGAGATGGGCAGATGCCCAGGAAATGCCAGCTGTGGATGCAAAGAAGCTGCTACTGGACAGTAGAAGCTGAAGGTTCTGCAGGAACGACAAGGGCTAGAGACTTCCCCTTTGGAGGAGGGATCCCCCACGCCGTGGAGAGTCGTGCAGAGGTGTTTTCCTGAAGAAAGACCGCCAACAAGCCTTGCTAGCTGCAAGTCATGCGGTTAGGGTTTTTGGATGCTGCTGTGACCCAGGAGGGACCAGGATGTCGCCAATTGCGTCTGGGGACAGAGGGGGCGTCGAGCAAGACAAGGAGCCCTCTCAAAAGCAGGCAGCACCCGCAGAAGTGCCGGAACAGGCACTACGAAGTGGAGTGAAACGGTGCTCACCCGGAGTTGCACAAAGGAGTCCCACTTCGCCGGAGGACAACTTAGGAGGTCGTGCAATGCAGGTTAGAGTGCCGTGGACCCAGGCTGGACTGTGCACAAAGGATTTCTGCCGGAAGTGCACGGAGGCCAGAGTAGCTGCAAAAGTCACGGTTCCCAGCAATGCAGTCTGGCGTGGGGAGGCAAGGACTTACCTCCACCAAACTTGGACTGAAGAGTCACTGGACTGTGGGAGTCACTTGGACAGAGTTGCTGGATTCAAGGGACCTCGCTCGTCGTGCTGAGAGGAGACCCAGGTTACCGGTGATGCAGTTCTTTAGTGCCTGCGGTTGCAGGGGGACGATTCCGTTGACCCACGGGAGATTTCTTCGGAGCTTCTAGTGCAGAGAGGAGGTAGACTACCCCCACAGCATGCACCACCAGGAAAGCAGTTGAGAAGGCGGCAGGATCAGCGTTACAGAGTTGCAGTAGTCGTCTTTGCTACTTTGTTGCAGTTTTGCAGGCTTCCAGCGCGGTCAGCAGTCGATTCCTTGGCAGAAGGTGAAGAGAGAGATGCAGAGGAACTCGGATGAGCTCTTGCATTCATTATCTAAGGAATCCCCAAAGGCAGAGATCCTAAATAGCCAGAAAAGAGGGTTTGGCTACTTAGGAGAGAGGATAGGCTAGCAACACCTGAAGGAGCCTATCAGAAGGAGTCTCTGACGTCACCTGCTGGCACTGGCCACTCAGAGCAGTCCAGTGTGCCAGCAGCACCTCTGTTTCCAAGATGGCAGAGGTCTGGAGCACACTGGAGGAGCTCTGGGCACCTCCCAGGGGAGGTGCAGGTCAGGGGAGTGGTCACTCCCCTTCCCTTTGTCCAGTTTCGCGCCAGAGCAGGGCTGAGGGGTCCCTGAACCGGTGTAGACTGGCTTATGCAGAAATGGTCACCATGTGTGCCCATGAAAGCATTTCCAGAGGCTGGGGGAGGCTACTCCTCCCCTGCCTTCACACCATTTTCCAAAGGGAGAGGGTGTAACACCCTCTCTCAGAGGAAGTCCTTTGTTCTGCCATCCTGGGCCAGGCCTGGCTGGACCCCAGGAGGGCAGAAGCCTGTCTGAGGGGTTGGCAGCAGCAGCAGCTGCAGTGAAACCCCGGGAAAGGCAGTTTGTGCTAGAGACCCGTGGGATCATGGGATTGCACCAACAATGCCAGGATGGCATATAGGGGGCAATTCCATGATCTTAGACATGTTACATGGCCATATTCGGAGTTACCATTGTGAAGCTACATATAGGTAGTGACCTATATGTAGTGCACGCGTGTAATGGTGTCCCCGCACTCACAAAGTCCGTGGAATTGGCCCTCAACAATGTGGGGGCACCTTGGCTAGTGCCAGGGTGCCCACACACTAAGTAACTTAGCACCCAACCTTTACCAGGTAAAGGTTAGACATATAGGTGACTTATAAGTTACTTAAGTGCAGTGTAAAATGGCTGTGAAATAACGTGGACGTTATTTCACTCAGGCTGCAGTGGCAGGCCTGTGTAAGAATTGTCAGAGCTCCCTATGGGTGGCAAAAGAAATGCTGCAGCCCATAGGGATCTCCTGGAACCCCAATACCCTGGGTACCTCAGTACCATATACTAGGGAATTATAAGGGTGTTCCAGTAAGCCAATGTAAATTGGTAAAATTGGTCACTAGCCTGTTAGTGACAATTTGAAAGAAATGAGAGAGCATAACCACTGAGGTTCTGGTTAGCAGAGCCTCAGTGAGACAGTTAGGCATCACACAGGGAACACATACATATAGGCCACAAACTTATGAGCACTGGGGTACTGGCTAGCAGGGTCCCAGTGACACATAACAAACATACTGAAAACATAGGATTTTCACTATGAGCACTGGGCCCTGGCTAGCAGGATCCCAGTGAGACAGTGAAAACACCCTGACATACTCACAAACAGGCCAAAAGTGGGGGTAACAAGGCTAGAAAGAGGCTACTTTCTCACATCCATCCACTCCCAAAGGGAATCTACACTTTAATCAGATTTAAAGGTAGCCCCCATGTTAACCGATGAGAGGGATAGGCCTTGCAACAGCGAAAAACTAATTTAGCAATATTTCACTGTCAGGACATATAAAACACATTACTATATGTCCCACCTTAACCATACACTGCACCCTGCCCTTGGAGCTACCTAGGGCCTACCTCAGGGGTGCCTTACATGTAAGAAAAGGGAAGTTTAGGCCTGGCAAGTGGGTACACTTGCCAAGTCGAATTTACAGTTAAAACTGCACACACAGACACTGCAATGGCAGGTCTGAGACATGATTACAGAGCTACATATGTGGGTGGGTCAACCAGTGCTGCAGGCCCTCTAGTAGCATTTGATTTACAGGCCCTGGAACCTCTAGTGCACCTTACTTGGGACTTACTAGTAAATCAAATATGCCAATCATGGATAAACCAATCAACCATACAATTTACGCAGAGAGCATATGCACTTTAGCACTGGTTAGCAGTGGTAAAGTGCTCAGAGCTCAAAAGCCAACAGCAACAGGTCAGAATTGGGGATGACCCTGCATAAGCAAAAAAGTCCAACAGCTACCTTATCAGGTAAGGACCTATCAGGAGGGGTCTGTGACGTCACCTGGTGGCACTGGCCACACAGAGCCCTCCAGAGTACCCCACACCTTGCAAAGCAAAATGGCTGAAGTCTGGGATACACTAGAGGAGCTCTGGGCACCACCCCTGGGGTGGTGATGGAAAGGGGAGTGGTCACTCCCCTTTCCTTTGTCCAGTTTCCTGCCAGAGCAGTGGAGAAGGGGTCCCTGAACCGGTGTAGACTGGTTTATGCAAGTAGGGCACCATATGTGCCCTTCAAAGCATTCCCAGAGGCTGGGGGAGGCTACCACTCCCCAGCCTGTAACACCTATTTCCAAAGGGAGAGGGTGTAACACCCTGCTCTCAGAGGAAATGCTTTGTTCTGCCTTCCTGGGACTGGGCTGCCCAGACCCCAGGAGTGCAGAACCCGGTCTGTGAGGTGGCAGCAGCTGTAGCTGCAGAGCAAGCCTCAGAGAGCTGGTTTGGCTGTACTGGGGGTCCATGGTTGAGTCCCCAGGATGCATGGAATCGGCTCCCCAGTACCAGATTTGGAATGGGGGAACAATTCAATGATCTTAGACATGTTACATGGCCACATTCGGAGTTACCATTGTGAAGCTACATATAGACATTGACCTATATGTATTGCACGCGTGTAACAGTGTCCCTGCACTCACATAGTCTGGGGAAATGACCCTGAAATATGTGGGGGCACCTTTGCTAGTGCAAGGATGCCCTCACACTTAATAACTTTGTACCTAACCTTCAGCAAGTGAAGAGTAGACATATAGGTGACTTATTAGTTACTTAAAGCAAGTGAAAATGGCTGTGAAATAACGTGTGTATCTTTTCACGCAGGCTGCAGTGGCAGACCTGTGTAAGGGTTTGTCTGAGCTCCCTATAGGTGGCAAAAGATATGCTGCAGCTCATATGGCTCTCCTGGAACCCCAATGCCCTGGGTACCTAGGTACCATATACTAGGGACTTATAAGGGGAGTCCAGGATGCCAATTTAAATTGGTAAATTAAGTCACTGGCCTACAGTGACAAATTTAAAAGCAGAGAGAGCATAAGCACTGAGTTTCTGATTAGCAGAGCCTCAGTGACACAGTTAGGCACCACACAGGCATACACATTAGGCCACAAACTATGAGCATTGGGGTCCTGGCTAGCAGGATCCCAGTGAGACAGGCAAAACACGCTGACATATAGGTTTTTATCTATGAGCACTGGGGTCCTGGCTAGCAGGATCCCAGTGACACAGTAAAACACTGACACACACTCACAAACAGGCCAAAAGTGTGTGTAACCATGCTAGAAAGAGGCTACTTTCTCAGATACACCCTCTCCCACTGGAAACAGGTGTTACAGGCTGGGGAGTGGTAGCCTCCCCCAGCCTCTGGGAATGCTTTGAAGGGCACAGATGGTGCTCTCCTTGCATAATGTAGTCTACACCAGTTCAGGGACCCCTTCTTCCCTGCTCCGGCGTGAAACTGGACAAAGGAAAGTGGGGTGGCCACTTCCCTATCCATCACCACCCCAGGGGTGGTGCCCAGAGCTCCTCCAGAGTGCCCCTGGTGTTAGCCATCTTGGATTCCAAGCTGTGGGGACCCTCTGGAGACCTCTGAGTGGCAAGTGCCAGCAGGTGAAGTCAGAGACCTCTCCAGATAAGTGCATACCTGGTTAGGTAGCCAATCCCCCTCTCAGGGCTATTTAGGGTCTCTCCTCTGGGTGTTTCCTGAGATTCGGTTTGCAAGACTTCTCCAGGACTCCTGTGCATCCTCTGCTTCAGCTTCTGACTGTATGATCAACCGCAGACTGCACCAGGAACTGGTGTAACTGCAACAAAGTATCCAGGCCGACTCCTGTGACCTGCAACTTCAGTTCCAGCCAGCATTTCCAACAGTTTCCAAGGTGTGCACGCTCTGAGGACTGCCTGTCTTCACCCTGCACCAGAAGAACTGAAGGACTCTCCCGTGGAGTGATGGAGTCACTTCCCTGCTTCAGCAGGCACCCTTCTGCAACAACAACCAGTACTCTGGGATTCTTCTCCTGCTGGTGACGAGCGTGATCCCTGGAAGACAGGTGGTCGACTGAAGTGACCCAGGCTGTCCAAAGGTCCAGCTGTCCAAATTTGGTGGAGGTAAGAGCTTGCCTCCCTGTGCTGCGACAGTACCCCTGTGCACTGCGTCTTCTGCAGCTCCTTGGGTTTCTGTGCACTTCTTGCAAAATTCCTTTGTGCACAGCACCTGGTCATCTGAGGGCTCTCTAAAGCTGAGAGCCCCCTATGTCTCCTCAGTCTGAGTTCAGACCCCAGGTTCCTCCTGGGCTCGGGCAACGCAAACCGCAAACTTGCTTGAACCAAGGCTTGTTGAAGGAATCCAGCACTGAAAACTGCCTGCATCCAACGACTCGACATGGGACATCTCTTCATACCAACCAGGAACCCACAGCCATCTTCTTTTGTGCATTTCTGTACTTTTTGTCCACCTGTAGATTCCACTTCCAGGTTGGCGGGGGCTCCTGTTCTTCCTGGACTCTTCTTCGACTTCTGGGCTTGGTCTCCTCTCTTCACAGGTCTTCAGGTCCAGGAATTCATCGTTGTTTTCTTGCAGTCTTGCTTGGTCCTTGCCAAATCCATAATCACAACTTATAGTGTGTCCTGAAGAAACTTGCTGTTTTCCTGGGCTCTGGGGTGGGGTATTTTACTTACCTTTGGTTTTTCTGTAACACTCCCAGCACCCCTCTACATAGTACACTTGTCTAGGGGGAACTCATTATTCGCATTCCACTATTTTAGTATATGGTTTGTGTTGCCCCTAGGCCTATTGCAATCTATTGTGTTTTTCACTGCTTGCACTATTTTCTTACTGTTTACTTACCTGATTTTGGTTACTAGTATATATATTATTTATATTACTTACCTCCAGAAGATGTATTGCCTCTAAGATATTTTTTGGCCTTGTGTCACTAAGATAAAGTACCTTTATTTTTAGTAACATTGAGTATTGTCTTTTATTGTGTAGAAGTACTCTGTAACTATAGTGGTATTGCAGGAGCTTTGCATGTCTCCTAGTTCAGCCTAAGCTGCTCTGCTACAGCTACATCTAGACAGCCTAAGTTGCTAGAACACTGCCTACATTTCACTAATAAGGGATAACTGGACCTGGCATAAGGTGTAAGTACCTTAGGTACCCACTACAAACGAGGCCAGCCTCCTACACTGGATCCCAAAACAGCGTTGGCAACTGGTTTATCCTGGTCTTGGTGGACCATGCCATCTGGTACCCAGAAGCTATACCTCATAGATCTATCACAGCCCCTGTGGTGGGCCGGGCATTGATGGGGGTTTTTACCCGCATGGGGTTCCCCAAGGAGGTGGTATCTAACAGGAGTACTAACTTCATATCTACTTATATGAGGTCTCTGTGGAAGGATTGTGGGGTTACATACAAACTCACCACTCCTTACCACCACCAAGGAAATGGCTTGGTTGGGAGATTCAACCGAACCTTGAAGGGCATGATTATGGGCCTGTCAGAGCCCATGAGGTGTAAGTGGGTTGTCTTCTTGACATGCCTTCTGTTTGCTTACAGGGAGGTGCTGTAGGAGGCTGGCCTGGTTTGTAGTGGGTACCAAGGGGTACTTACACTCTGTACCAGGTCCAGTTATCCCTTATTAGTGTAGAAGAGGTGTTTCTAGCAGCTTAGGCTGATAGAAGGTAGCTATAGCAGAGCAGCTTAGGCTGAACTAGGAGACATGCAAAGCTCCTACTATACCACTGGTGTCATATGCACAATATCATAAGAAAACACAATACACAGATATACTAAAAATAAAGGTACTTTATTTTTATGACAATATGCCAAAAGTATCTCAGTGAGTACCATCAGTATGAGGATGCCAAATATAAACAAAATATATGTACACAATACCAAAAATATGCAGTAATAGCAAAAGGAAGTAATGCAAGCAATGTAGAATTACAGTAGATTGCAATAGGAGCACATAGGGGCAACACAAACCATATACTCTAGAAGTGGAATGCGAACCACGAATGTACCCCAAACCTATGTGAGCTTGTAGAGGGTCGCTGGGACTGTAAGAAAAGAGTGAGGGTTAGAAAAATAGCCCACCCCAAGACCCTGAAAAGTAGGTGTAAAGTGCACCTATATTCCCCAGAGAGCACAGAAGTCGTGATAGGGGAATTCTGCAAGGAAGACCAACACCAGCAATGCAACCAAAGTGGATTTCCGGACGAGAGTACCTGTGGAACAAGGGGACCAAGTCGAAGAGTCGCGACAAAGTCGAGATTGGGCAGATGCCCAAGAAATGCCAGCTGAGGGTGCAAAGAAGCTGCCACCGGATGGTAGAAGCTGTGGATTCTGCAAGAACGAAGAGGGCTAGAAACTTCCCCTTTGGAGGATGTATGTCCCATGTCGTGGAGAAGCTTGCAGAGGTGTTCCCACGCAGAAAGACCGCAAACAAGCCTTGCTAGCTGCAAGGGTTGCGGTTAGGGTTTTTGGATGCTGCTGTGGCCCAGGAGGGACCAGGATGTCGCCACGTGCGTGAGGAGACAGAGGGGGTGCCCAGCAAGACAGAGAGCCCTCACAGAAGCAGGCAGCACCAGCAGAAGTGCCAGAACAGGCACTACGAAGAAGAGTGAACTGGAGCTCACCCGAAGTCACAAAACGAGATCCCACGATGCCGGAGGACAACTCAGGAGGTTGTGCACTGCAGGTTAGAGTGTCGGGGACCCAGGCTTGGCTGTGCACAAAGGAAATCCTGGAAGAGTGCACAGGAGCCGGAGCAGCTACAAATCACGCGGTACCCAGCAATGCAGTCTAGCGTGGGGAGGCAAGGACTTACCTCCACCAAACTTGGACTGAAGAGTCACTGGTCTGTGGGAGTCACTTGGACAGAGTTGCTGAGTTCCAGGGACCACGCTCGTCATGCTGAGAGGGGACCCAGAGAACCAGTGATGCAGTTCTTTTGGTGCCTGCGGTTGCAGGGGGAGGATTCTGTCGTCCCACTGGAGATTTCTTCAGAGCTCCTAGTGCAGAGAGGAGGCAGACTACCCCCACAGCATGCACCACCAGGAAACAGTCGAGAAGGCGGCAGGATCAGCCATACAAGGTTGCAGTAGTCGTCTTTGCTACTTTGTTGCGGTTTTGCAGGTGTCCTGAGCAGTCAGCGGTCGATCCTTTGGCAGAAGGTGAAGAGAGAGATGCAAAGGAACTCTGATGAGCTCTTGCATTCGTTATCTAAAGAATTCCCCAAAGCAGAGACCCTAAATAGCCAGAAAAGGAGGTGTGGTTACCTAGGAAGGAGGATAGGCTAGCAACACAGGTAAGAGCCTATCAGGAGGAGTCTCTGACGTCACCTGCTGGCACTGGCCACTCAGAGAAGTCCAGTGTGCCAGCAGCACCTCTGTTTCCAAGATGGCAGAGGTCTGGAGCACACTGGAGGAGCTCTGGGCACCTCTCCTGGGAGGTGCAGGTCAGGGGAGTGGTCACTCCCCTTTCCTTTGTCCAGTTTCACGCCAGAGCAGGGCTGGGGGATCCCTGAACCGGTGTAGACTGGCTTATGCAGAGATGGGCACCATCTGTGCCCATCAAAGCATTTCCAGAGGCTGGGGGAGGCTACTCCTCCCCAGCCCTGACACTTTTTTCCAAAGAGAGAGGGTGTAACACCCTCTCTGAGGAAGTCCTTCGTTCTGCCTTCCTGGGCCAAGCCTGGCTGGACCCCAGGAGGGTAGAAACCTGTCTGAGGGGTTGGCTAGTGCCAGGGTGCCCATACACTAAGTAACTTAGCACCCAACCTTCACCAGGTGAAGGTTAGACATATAGGTGACTTATAAGTTACTTATGTGCAGTGTAAAATGGCTGTGAAATAATGTGGGCATTATTTCACTTAGGCTGCAGTGGCAGGCCTGTGTAAGAATTGTCAGAGTTCCCTATGGGTGGCAAAAGAAATGCTGCAGCCCATAGGGTTCTCCTGGAACCCCAATACCCTGGGTACCTTAGTACCATATACTAGGGAATTATAAAGGTGTTCCAGTATGCCAATGTGAATTGGTAAAATTGGTTACTAGCCTGTTAGTGACAATTTTGTTAGACAGAGAGAGCATAACCACTGAGGTTCTGGTTAGCAGAGCCTCAGTGAGACAGTTAGGCATCACACAGGGAACACATACATATAGGCCACAAACTTGTGAGCACTGGTATCCTGGCTTGCAGGGTCCCAGTGACACACAACAAACATACTGAAAACATAGGGTTTTCACTATGTGCACTGGGCCCTGGCTAGCAGGATCCCAGTGAGACAGTGAAAACACCCTGACATACACTCAGAAACAGGCCAAAAGTGGGGGTAACAAGGCTAGAAAGAGGCTACTTTCTCACACCTCTCAGCATGACGAGCGTGATCCCTGGAACTCAGCAACTCTGTCCAAGTGACTCCCACAGTCCAGTGACTCTTCAGTCCAAGTTTGGTGGAGGTAAGTCCTTGCCTCCCCACGGTAGACTGCATTGCGGGGTACCGCGTGATTTGCAGCTGCTCCGGCTCCTGTGCACTCTTCCAGGATTTCCTTCGTGCACAGCCAAGCCTAGGTCCCCGACACTCTAACCTGCAGTGCACAACCTTCTGAGTTGTCCTCCGGCGTCGTGGGACTCCCTTTTGTGTCTTCGGGTGGACTCCGGTTCACTCCTCTTCCAAGTGCCTCTTCCGGTACTTCTGTGGGTGCTGCCTGCTTCTGTGAGGGCTCCCTGACCTGCTGGGCGCCTCCTCTGTCTCCTCATTCAAGTGGCGACATCCTGGTCCCTCCTGGGCCACAGCAGCATCCAAAAACCCTAACCGCGACCCTTGCAGCTAGCAAGGCTTGTTTGCGGTCTTTCTGCGTGGGAACACCTCTGCAAGCTTCTTCACGACGTGGGACATCTATCCTCCAAAGGGGAAGTTCCTAGTCCTCTTCGTTCATGCAGAAACCAAAGCTTCTTCCTTCCGGTGGCAGCTTCTTTGCACCCTCAGCTGGCATTTCCTGGGCATCTGCCCACTCTCGACATTGTCGTGACTCTTGGACTTGGTCCCCTTGTTTCACAGGTACTCAGGTCCGGAAATCCACTGTTGTTGCTTTGCTGGTGTTGGTCTTCCTTGCAGAAACCCCCTATCACGACTTCTGTGCTCTCTGGGGGTTATAGGTGCACTTTACACCTACTTTTAAGGGTCTTGGGGTGGGCTATTTTTCTAACCCTCACTGTTTTCTTACAGTCCCAGCGACCCTCTACAAGCTCACATAGGTTTGGGGTCCATTCGTGGTTCGCATTCCACTTTTGGAGTATATGGTTTGTGTTGCCCCTCTCCCTATGTGTCCCCATTGCATCCTATTGTAACTATACATTGTTTGCACTGTTTTCTAATACTATACTGCATATTTTTGGTATTGTGTACATATATCTTGTGTATATTTTCTATCCTCATACTGAGGGTACTCACTGAGATACTTTTGGCATATTGTCATAAAAATAAAGTACCTTTATTTTTAGTATATCTGTGTATTGTGTTTTCTTATGATATTGTGCATATGACACCAGTGGTATAGTAGGAGGTTTGCATGTCTCCTAGTTCAGCCTAAGCTGCTCTGCTATAGCTACCTTCTATCAGCCTAAGCTGCTAGAAACACCTCTTCTACACTAATAAGGGATAACCGGACCTGGTACAGAGTGTAAGTACCCCTTGGTACCCACTACAAGCCAGGCTAGCCTCGTACATTGGTTGTGCAGCGGTGGGATAAGTACTTGTAACTACTTACCACTTTGTCATTTTGTACTTTTCATAAGAGAATAATATACAAAACAAGTTCAGTGTATGTACACCTAACCAAAAAGTTTTGCTTTTCTTGTCTTGCACTATCTACTAAATGCTGAAAAGTACTCCTAAACTTTCTGAAAGTTTCAAAAAGTTGAAAACGTTTTTTTTCTGTTCTTTAAACAGTCCTGAAACTTTTTCTCTCTTTTATCTGTCTCTAAACCTTCTTCTATCATGTCTGGTGTAGGAACTCCTCTGAATTTGGTCAATACAACTTATGACCACCTTAACTTTAAGAGCCTAAGGAGTCTCTGCATTGATAGAGGTGTAGTGGCGGGAAAGAACCCTACTAGAGAATTTCTGTCTAATATGCTTATTGAGAATGATAACGCCCTGGGTGGCACCTCATCTGGAAAGTTGATAGATAGCTCACACTCTGACTCAGGGGAGCCCCTTGAGGGAGTGTTACAGGGTTCCCTTCCTAATCTGCCCCTTAGCAGACCACCTAGCAATGCTGGTAGTAATAGAAGCTCCCATCACAGTAGGGATGTTTTTGTTCCTGGAGGCCAGGTTGTTAGGGTGCCAACTGTTAGGGACAGGTCTCCCTCTGCTCATTCAAATCTTTCTTCTGTGTCAAAACATTCCCAACCCACCCACCCTGATGACAAAATGTTAGAAAGGGAGCTCAATAAGTTGAGAGTGGAAGAGACCAGGCTGAAGCTTAAACAGCAACAGCTGGCTCTAGACAGGGAATCCCAAGACTTAGAAAAAGAGAGACAGAGGTTGGGGTTTGAACCCCCATGGTGGCAGCAGCAGTATTCCTGATAGCAATCCTGTTGAAGAGCATGATTCTAGGAATCTGCACAAGATATTTCCCCCTTACAAGGAGGGGGATGACATTAAGAAGTGGTTTGCTGCACTTGAGAGGGCCTGTATGGTACAGGGGGTCCCTCAAAGGCAGTGGGCTGCTATACTATGGCTATCTTTCAGTGGAAAGGGTAGGGATAGGCTCCTTACTGTGAAGTAAAGTGATGCCAATAATTTAACAGTTTTGAAGAATGCACTCTTGGATGGATTTGGCTTAACCACTGAACAATACAGGATTAAGTTCAGAGAAACCAGGAACGAGTTCTCCCAAGACTGGGTAGACTTTGTTGACTATTCAGTGAAGGCCTTGGAGGGGTGGTTACATGGAAGTAAAGTTTCTGATTATGAAAGCCTGTACAATCTAATCCTGAGAGAGCATATTCTGAATAACTGTGTGTCTGATTTGTTACACCAATATCTAGTGGACTAAGATCTGACCTCTCCCCAAGAATTGGGAAAGAAGGCAGACAAATGGGTCAGAACAAGAGTGAACAGAAAAGTTCATACAGGGGGTGACAAGGATGGCAAGAAGAAAGATGGTGAGGAATCTCAGGATAAGCATGGGGATAAGGGTAAAACCAAAAATCCTTCTTCACATCCTAAACACTCTTCAGGGGGTGGGGATAAATCAAATTCTTCCTCTTCTTCACAACATACACACATTAAGAAGCCTTGGTGCTTTGTGTGTAAAAATAAAGGCCATAGGCCAGGGGATAAGTCCTGTCCAGGTAAACCCCCTGAGCCTCCCACCACTAATACATCAAACTCTAGTGCCCCTAGCAGTAGTGGTAATAGTAGTGGGACTGCTGGCAACAGTCAAACTAAGGGTGTAGTTGGGTTCACTTATGGGTCCATCATAGAAACTGGGGTAGTCAGTCCCAAGACAGTTTCTGTCACACCTAGTGGCATTAGCCTTGCCACACTGGCTGCTTGTCCCCTTACAATGGATAAGTACAGGCAGACAGTTTCAATAAATGGTGTTGAGGCCCAGGCCTACAGGTACACAGGTGCCAGTATCACTTTGGTGACTGAAAACCTAGTGCCTCCTGAACAACACATCATTGGACAACAGTACAAGATTATTGATGTCCATAACTCCACTAAGTTTCTTCCCTTAGCTATAGTTCAGCTTAGTTGGGGTGGAGTTACTGGCCCTAAGCAGGTGGTAGTGTCACCTAGCTTACCTGTAGACTGTCTCTTAGGTAATGACCTAGAGACCTCAGGTTGGGCTGAGGTAGAGTTTTATACCCATGCAGCCATGCTGGGTATCCCTGAGGAATTGTTCCCTCTCATTTCTACTGAAATGAAAAAGCAAAGGAGAGAAAAAGGCCTGAAAACTCAGGATCCCTCTCCAACAACAGGTAAAAAGGGTATCACAGTATCCCCTAACCACCCTGCCAATCAGGATACCATTCCTGTGGTGGGAGAAACCTCTCCTGGGGTGGCACCTGTACCAAGGGAATCATCAGCTGGCATAGCTGTACTCCCTGAGGTAGAAGTTCCTCTCTGTGGGATAACTAATATTGGTGAGAAAAAGAGCACCATTTTAGTTAACATGGAGCATCCCTCCAATCCTCCCAGAGAAACTTTAGTGCAGAAACCCTGCACTGCCTCACAACACTTAGGACAGCAGCCTTGCCCTAGTGTGGAGCTCATAGGACAGCATCCCTGCCCTGCTCCAACTCAAGAGAAACAGCATCCCTGTTCTCTCTTACAGCCATATGGACAAAGTTTTTGCCCAGCTATGGCTTTACTGAGACAGCATCCCTGTCTGGCATTCTCATCACTAGAAATAGGTCCAGTGGACAATTCCCACTGTTCTAAACTAAAACGTACTGATAGAAACTGAAAATATATCTCCACATTGTTGTTTAGCTAAAAAACTTCAAACAGGGTGGTTTACATCCCCACAGGGAAGTAACCATATAGTGGATGTAGGAAAGTACCATCTTGCCTGGCATGTTACCCCCATATTTCACTGTATATATGTTGTTTTAGTTGTATGTGTCACTGGGACCCTGCCAGCCAGGGCCCCAGTGCTCATAAGTGTGCCCTGTATGTGTTCCTTGTGTGATGACTAACTGTCTCACTGAGGCTCTGCTAACCAGAACCTCAGTGGTTATGCTCTCTCTTTGCTTTCCAAATTGTCACTAACAGGCTAGTGACCAATTTCACCAATTCACATTGGCATACTGGAACACCCTTATAATTCCCTAGTATTTGGTACTGAGGTACCCAGGGTATTGGGGTTCCAGGAGATCCCTATGGGCTGCAGAATTTCTTTTGCCACCCATAGGGAGCTCTGACAATTCTTACACAGGCCTGCCACTGCAGCCTGAGTGAAATAACGTCCACGTTATTTCACAGCCATTGACCACTGCACTTAAGTAACTTATAAGTCACCTATATGTCTAACCTTTACCTGGTAAATGCTGGGTGCTAAGTTACTTAGTGTGTGGGCACCCTGGCACTAGCCAAGGTACCCCCACATTGTTCAGGGCAAATTCCCCGGACTTTGTGAGTGCGGGGACACCATTACACGCGTGCACTATACAGAGGTCACTAACTATGTATAGCGTCACAATGGTAACTCCGAACATGGCCATGTAACATGTCTAAGATCATGGAATTGTCACCCCAATGCCATTCTGGCATTGGGGAGACAATTCCATGATCCCCCGAGTCTCTAGCACAGACCCGGGTACTGCTAAACTGCCTTTCCCGGGGTTTCACTGCAGCTGCTGCTGCTGCCAACCCCTCAGACAGGTTTCTGCCCTCCTGGGGTCCAGCCAGGCTTGGCCCAGGAAGGCAGAACAAAGGACTTCCTCAGAGAGAGGGTGTTACACCCTCTCCCTTTGGAAAAAGGTGTCAGGGCTGGGGAGGAGTAGCGTCCTCCAGCCTCTGGAAATGCTTTGATGGGCACAGATGGTGCCCATCTCTGCATAAGCCAGTCTACACCGGTTCAGGGATCCCCCAGCCCTGCTCTGGCACGAAACTGGACAAAGTAAAGGGGAGTGACCACTCCCCTGACCTGCACCTCCCAGGGGAGGTGCCCAGAGCTCGTCCAGTGTGCTCCAGACCTCTGCCATCTTGGAAACAGAGGTGCTGCTGGCACACTGGACTGCTCTGAGTGGCCAGTGCCAGCAGGTGACGTCAGAGACTCCTTCTGATAGGCTCTTACCTGTGATGCTAGCCTATCCTCCTTCCTAGGTAGCCAAACCTCCTTTTCTGGCTATTTAGGGTCTCTGCTTTGGGGAATTCTTTAAATAACGAATGCAAGAGCTCATCAGAGTTCCTCTGCATCTCTCTCTTCACCTTCTGCCAAGGAATCGACCGCTGACTGCTCAGGACGCCTGCAAAACCGCAACAAAGTAGCAAAGATGACTACTGCAACCTTGTATCGCTGATCCTGCCGCCTTCTTGACTGTTTTCCTTGTGGTTTATGCTGTGGTGGTAGTCTGCCTCCTCTCTGCACTAGAAGCTCCGAAGAAATCTCCAGTGGGACGACGGAATCCTCCCCCTGCAACCACAGGCACCAAAAGAACTGCATCACCGGTCCTCTGGGTCCCCTCTCAGCATGACGAGCGTGGTCCCTGGAACTCAGCAACTCTGTCCAAGTGACTCCCACAGTCCAGTGACTCTTCAGTCCAAGTTTGGTGGAGGTAAGTTCTTGCCTCCCCACGCTAGACTGCATTGCTGGGTACCGCGTGATTTGCAGCTGCTCCGGCTCCTGTGCACTCTTCCAGGATTTCCTTTGTGCACAGCCAAGCCTGGGTCCCTGGCACTCTAACCTGCAGTGCACAACCTCCTGAGTTGTCCTCCGGCATCGTGGGATCTCCTTTTGTGACTTCGTGTGAACTCCAGTTCACTCCTCTTCATAGTGCCTGTTCCGGCACTTCTGCGGGTGCTGCTTGCTTCTCTGAGGGCTCCCTATCTTGCTGGGCACCCCCTCTGTCTCCTCACACAAGTGGTGACATTGTGGTCCCTCCTGGGCCACAGCAGCATCCAAAAACCCTAACCGCGACCCTTGCAGCTAGCAAGGCTTGTTTGAGGTCTTTCTGCGTGGGAACACCTCTGCAAGCTTCTTCACGACGTGGGACATCCATCCTCCAAAGGGGAAGTTCCTAGTCCTCTTCGTTCTTGCAGAATCCACAGCTTCTACCATCCGGTGGCAGCTTCTTTGCACCCTCAGCTGGCATTTCCTGGGCATCTGCCCAATCTCGACTTTGTCACGACTCTTGGACTTGGTCCCCTTGTTCCACAGATTCTCTCGTCCGGAAATCCATTGTTGTTGCATTGCTGGTGTTGGTCTTCCTTGCAGAATTCCCATATCACGACTTCTGTGCTCTTTGGGGAACTGAGGTGCACATTACAGCTACTTCTCAGGGTCTTGGGGTGGGCTATTTTTCTAACCCTCACTGTTTTCTTACAGTCCCAGCGACCCTCTACAAGCTTACATAGGTTTGGGGTCCATTCGTGGTTCGCATTCCACTTCTAGAGTATATGGTTTGTGTTGCCCCTATACCTATGTGCTCCCTTTGCAATCTATTTTGACTGTACATTGCTTGCATTGCTTTCTATTGCTGTTACTGCATATTTTTGGTAGTTTGTACATATATCTTGTATATATTTGCTATCCTCATACTGAGGGTACTCACTGAGATACTTTTGGCATATTGTCATAAAAATAAAGTATCTTTATTTTTGGTATATCTGTGTAATGTGTTTTCTTATGATATTGTGCATATGACACCAGTGGTATAGTAGGGGCTTTGCACGTCTCCTAGTTCAGCCTAAGCTGCTCTGCTAAGCTACCCTTTTCTATCAGCCAAAGCTGCTAGACACCTCTTCTACACTAATAAGGGATAACTGGACCTGGTGCAGAGTGTAAGTACCCCTTGGTTCTCACTACAAGCTAGGCCAGCCTCCTACGTTGGTTGTGCAGCGGTGGGATACATACTTGTAACTGCTTACCACTTTGTCATTTTGTACTTTTCATAAGAGAAAAATATACAAAACAAGTTCAGTGTATGTACACCTAACCAAAAAGTTTTGCTTTTCTTCTTTTACTCTATTGCTAAGTGCTGAAAAGTACCGCTAAACTTTCAAAAAGTTTCTCAAAAGTTGAAAAAGTTATTTTTTCTGTTTCCTTAAAAAGTTCTGAAACTTTTTCTTTCTTTTTCTGTCCCTTAAACCTTTTTCTATCATGTCTGGTACAGGTCCTACTCTTGATCTGGCCAGCACTGCTTATGACCACCTTAGCTGGAAAGGTGCAAGGAGTCTCTGCATTGATAGAGGTTTAGGGGTAGGAAAGAATCCCTCTAGAGAATTGCTGATTAATATGCTCATTGAAAATGATAAGGCCTTAGGTGGCACATCAGGTGAGAAATTAGCAGATGGTTCACACTCTGATTCAGGGGTAACCCCAGTAAGAATGTTAGATGGTATTCTTCCCAACCTGCCCCTTAGCAGGCCACCTAGCATCACTGGTACTAATGTGAGCTCTCATCACAGTAGGGGTTTCACTCCTGCAGGCCAGGTTGTTAGAGTGCCAACTATTAGGGACAGGTCTCCCTCTGTTCATTCACACAATTCTTCTGTGTCTAAGCATGCCCAACCCACCCACCCTGATGACAGAATGTTAGAAAGGGAACTCAATAGATTGAGAGTGGAAGAGACCATGCTGAAGCTTAAACAGCAACAGCTGGCTCTAGACAGGGAAACTTTAGACTTAGAAAAAGAAAGGCAGAGGTTGGGGTTTGGAACCCATGGTGGCAGCAGCAGTATTACAGATAGTAATCCTGTAAAAGAGCATGATTCTAGGAATCTGCATAAGATAGTTCCTCCTTACAAGGAGGGGGGTGACATTAACAAGGGGTTTGCTGCACTTGAGAGGGCCTGTGTTGTACAGGGGGTCCCTCAAAGGCAGTGGGCTGCTATCCTATGGCTATCTTTCAGTGGAAAGGGTAGGGATAGGCTCCTTACTGTGAAGGAAAGTGATGCCAATAATTTTACAGTTTTAAAGAATGCACTCCAAGATGGTTATGGCTTAACCACTGAACAGTACAGGATGAAGTTCAGAGAAACCAAAAAGGAGTCTTCACAAGACTGGGTAGACTTTGTTGACCATTCAGTGAAGGCCTTGGAGGGGTGGTTACATGGCAGTAAAGTTTCTGACTATGAAAGCCTGTATAACTTAATCCTGAGAGAGCATATTCTGAATAACTGTGTGTCTGATTTGTTACACCAATATCTAGTGGACTCAGATCTGACCTCTCCCCAAGAATTGGGAAAGAAGGCAGACAAATGGGTCAGAACAAGAGTGAACAGAAAAGTTCATACAGGGGGTGACAAGGATGGCAAGAAGAAGGATGGTAAGTCTTCAGACAAGGGTGGGGACAAATCTAAAAATGAGTCTTCATCAGGCCCACAAAAACACTCTGCTGGGGGTGGTGGGTCCAAATCCTCTTCTAATCAAGTAAAGAAACCATGGTGCTATTTATGTAAAGTAAAAGGCCATTGGACAACTGATGCCAGCTGTCCAAAGAAAAGCACCAACCCTCCCACTACCACAACCCCTACTGCTACACCTAATGCCCCTAGTAATAGCAGTGGTGGTGGGAGCAAACCTACTAATAGCCAATCCAAGGGAGTAGCTGGGCTCACTTTTGGTAATTTAGTTGGGGTTGGTCTTGTTAGGGAGACCACAGAGGCTGTGTTAGTCTCTGAAGGTGCCATTGATTTGGCCACCTTGGTTGCTTGTCCCCTTAATATGGATAAGTACAAGCAACTTCCCCTAATAAATGGTGTTGAGGTTCAGGCCTACAGGGACACAGGTGCCAGTGTTAACATGGTAATAGAGAAACTGGTCCACACTAAACAACACCTACTTGGTCACCAGTACCAAGTGACTGATGCTCATAACAACACTCTTAGCCACCCCATGGCTGTTGTGAATCTCAACTGGGGGGGGGGGGGGTTACTGGTCCAAAGAAAGTTGTGGTTGCCTCCGATTTACCTGTAGACTGTCTACTAGGGAACGATTTAGAGACATCAGCTTGGGCAGAAGTGGAGTTGGAGGCTCATGCAGCAATGCTGGGCATTCCTGGGCATATTTTTGCTTTGACCAGGGCTCAGGCCAAAAAGCAAAAAGGACAGGGTGACTTGGATCCTGGAACAATGGACCAAGTGCTCCCTAAAGCTAGGGTTAGTAAAGGTAAATCACTACCTACTATCCCTCCCTCTACAGATGATTCTACTTCTGAGGAAGAAGAATTTCCCCCATGTGCAGAACCTTCACCAGAGGAGCTGGAAGCAGACACTGCTGAGCTTTTGGGTGGAGGGGGGCCTGCCAGGGAGGAGCTGAGTGTGGCACAGCAGACCTGTCCCACACTAGAGGGTCTAAGACAGCAAGCTGTCAAACAGCAAAATGGGGATGTCAGTGACTCTTACAGAGTTTACTGGGAGGACAACCTCTTGTATACTAAGGCAAGGGACCCAAAACCTGGAGATGTCAGGAGATTGGTTATTCCCCTGCAATATAGAGAGTTCCTCCTAACTCTAGCCCACGACATTACCTTGGCTGGACATTTGGGGCAGATGAAAACATGGGACAGGCTTGTCCCCTTGTTTCATTGGCCTAGAATGTCAGAGGACACAAAGGAATTTTGTAAGTCCTGTGTCACCTGTCAAGCCAGTGGCAAAACAGATGGCACCCCAAAGGCACCCCTTATTCCACTGCCTGTGGTTGGGGTTCCCTTTGAAAGGGTAGGGGTTGACATAGTTGGCCCCCTTGACCCTCCTACTGCTTCAGGCAATAGGTTTATTTTGGTGGTAGTGGACCATGCCACCAGATATCCTGAAGCAATTCCTCTAAGGACCACTACAGCTCCAGCATTGGCAAAGGGCCTCCTGGGAATCTTTTCCAGGGTGGGCTTCCCAAAAGAGGTGGTATCAGACATGGGTAGCAACTTTATGTCTGCATACTTAAAGGCCATGTGGAAGGAATGTGATGTAACATACAAATTCACCACACCTTATCATCCACAAACAAACAAACTGGTTAAGAGGTTTAACAAAACTCTCAAAGGAATGATAATAGGACTCCCTGAAAAACTCAGGAGGAGATGGGATGTCCTGTTACCTTGCCTCCTTTTTGCTTACAGGGAGGTACCCCAGAAAGGATTGGGCTTCAGCCCCTTTGAACTCTTATTTGGACACCCTGTAAGAGGTCCTCTAACACTTGTAAAGGAGGGTTGGGAACAACCTTTAAAAGCTCCTAAGCAAGACATAGTGGACTATGTATTTGGCCTAAGATCTAGAATGGCTGAGTATATGAAAAAGGCCAGCAAAAACCTTCAGGCCAGCCAAGAGCTCCAAAAGCAATGGCATGACCAGAAGGCTGTTCTGATTCAGTACCAACCAGGACAGAAAGTGTGGGTCTTGGAGCCTGTGGCCCCAAGAGCACTCCAAGACAAATGGAGTGGACCCCACATTATTGTTCAAAAAAAGGGAGAAGTCACCTACTTGGTTGACTTGGGCACTGACAGGAGTCCCTTTAGGGTGCTCCATGTCAATCGCCTAAAGCCCTACTATGACAGGGCTGATCTCACCCTGCTCATGGCAACAGATGAAGGACAGGAAGAACAGAGTGACCCTCTCCCTGATCTCTCCTCTTCCACAGAACAAGATGCTCTAGTGGAAGGTGTCGTTTTGGCAGATTGTCTTACTGCTGAGCAGAAAGACCACCGCATAAATCTCCTGGGTCAGTTTTCTGAACTCTTTTCTACTGTGCCAGGCACCACTTCTTGGTGTGAGCACACTATAGATACTGGAGACAGCATGCCTGTCAAAAGTAAGATCTATAGGCAGCCTGACCATGTCAGAGACTGCATAAAACAAGAGGTTCAGAAAATGCTTGCACTGGGAGTGGTTGAGCACTCTGAAAGTCCATGGGCCTGTCCTGTGGTACTTGTACCAAAGCCTCATTCCAAAGATGGGAAAAGGGAAATTAGATTTTGTGTAGACTACAGAGGTCTCAACCAGGTAACTAAAACTGATGCTCATCCTACACCCAGGGCAGATGAGCTCATAGATACACTGGCATCTGCCAAGTATCTAAGCACCTTTGATTTGACTGCAGGGTATTGGCAGATCAAGTTATCAGAGGATGCTAAAGCAAAAACTGCATTTTCAACTATTGGAGGGTGTAGGAGGCTGGACTGGCTTGTAGTGAGTACCAAGGGGTACTTGCACCTTGCACCAGGCCCAGTTATCCCTTATTAGTGTATAGGGTGTCTAGCAGCTTAGGCTGATAGATAATGGTAGCTTAGCAGAGCAGCTTAGGCTGGACTAGGAGACGTGTGAAGCTACTACAGTACCACTTAGTGTCATATGCACAATATCATAAGAAAACACAATACACAGTTATACTAAAAATAAAGGTACTTTATTTTTATGACAATATGCCAAAGTATCTTAGAGTGTACCCTCAGTGAGAGGATAGGAAATATACACAAGATATATATACACAATAGCAAAAATATGCAGTATAGTCTTAGAAAACAGTGCAAACAATGTATAGTTACAATAGGATGCAATGGGGAAACATAGGGATAGGGGCAACACAAACCATATACTCCAAAAGTGGAATGCGAACCACGAATGGACCCCAAACCTATGTGACCTTGTAGAGGGTCGCTGGGACTATTAGAAAATAGTGAGAGTTAGAAAAATAACCCTCCCCAAGACCCTGAAAAGTGAGTGCAAAGTGCACTAAAGTTCCCCTAAGGACAAAATAGTCGTGTTAGAGGGAAAATGCAAGGAAAACACAAATCAGCAATGCAACAACGATGGATTCCTGACTGAGGGTACCTGTGGAACAAGGGGACCAAGTCCAAAAGTCACAAGCCACTCGGAGATGGGCAGATGCCCAAGAAATGCCAGCGGTTGGTGCAAAGAAGCTCTTACTAGGATGAAGAGCTGTGAATACTGCAGGAACGACAAGGGCTAGAGACTTCCCCTTTGGAGGATGGATCCCCCACGCCTTGGAGAGTCGTGCAGAAGTGTTTTCCCGCCGGATGGACGCCAACAAGCCTTGCTACACGCAAATCGTGCGTTTGGCGTTTTTGGACGCTGCTGGGGCCCAGGAGGGACCAGGAGGTCGCAAATTGGACCTGCAGAGAGAGGGGACGTCGAGCAAGACAAAGAGCCCTCACTGAAGCAGGTAGCACCCGGAGAAGTGCCAGAATCAGGCACTACGGGGATGCGTGAAACGGTGCTCGCCGAAGTTGCACAAAGGAGTCCCACGTCGCCGGAGACCAACTTAGAAAGTCGTGCAATGCAGGTTAGAGTGCCGTGGACCCAGGCTTGGCTGTGCACGAAGGATTTCCGCCGGAAGTGCACAGGGGCCGGAGTAGCTTGCAAAGTCGCGGTTCCCAGCAATGCAGCCCAGCGAGGTGAGGCAAGGACTTACCTCCACCAAACTTGGGCTGAAGAGTCACTGGACTGTGGGGGTCACTTGGACGGTGTCGCTGGATTCGAGGGACCTCGCTCGTCGTGCTGAGAGGAGACCCAAGGGACCGGTAATGCAGCTTTTTGGTGCCTGCGGTTGCAGGGGGAAGATTCCGTCGACCCACGGGAGATTTCTTCGGAGCTTCTGGTGCAGAGAGGAGGCAGACTACCCCCACAGCATGCACAAGCAGGAAAACAGTCGAGAAGGCGGCAGGATCAGCGTTACAGAGTTGCAGTAGTCGTCTTTGCTACTATGTTGCAGGTTTGCAGGCTTCCAGCGCGGTCAGCGGTCGATTCCTTATCAGAAGGTGAAGAGAGAGATGCAGAGGAACTCGGCTGAGCTCATGCATTCGTTATCTAAAGTTTCCCCAGAGACAGAGACCCTAAATAGCCAGAAAAGAGGGTTTGGCTACCTAGGAGAGAGGAAAGGCTACTAACACCTGAAGGAGCCTATCACAAGGAGTCTCTGACGTCACCTGGTGGCACTGGCCACTCAGAGCAGTCCAGTGTGCCAGCAGCACCTCTGTTTCCAAGATGGCAGAGGTCTGGAGCACACTGGAGGAGCTCTGGACACCTCCCAGGGGAGGTGCAGGTCAGGGGAGTGGTCACTCCCCTTTCCTTTGTCCAGTTTCGCGCCAGAGCAGGGGCTAAGGGGTCCCTGAACCGGTGTAGACTGGCTTATGCAGAATTGGGCACATCTGTGCCCAACAAAGCATTTCCAGAGGCTGGGGGAGGCTACTCCTCCCCTGCCTTCACACCATTTTCCAAAGGGAGAGGGTGTCACACCCTCTCTCAGAGGAAGTTCTTTGTTCTGCCATCCTGGGCCAGGCCTGGCTGGACCCCAGGAGGGCAGCTGCCTGTCTGAGGGGTTGGCAGCAGCAGCAGCTGCAGAGAAACCCCAGGAAGGGCAGTCTGGCAGTACCAGGGTCTGTGCTACAGACCACTGGGATCATGGAATTGTACCAACAATGCCAGGATGGCATAGAGGGGGCAATTCCATGATCATAGACATGTTACATGGCCATATTCGGAGTTACCATGGTGAAGCTACATATAGGTAGTGACCTATATGTAGTGCACGCGTGTAATGGTGTCCCCGCACTCACAAAGTTCAGTGAATTGGCTCTGAACAATGTGGGGGCACCTTGGCTAGTGCCAGGGTGCCCTCACACTAAGTAACTTTGCACCTAACCTTTACCAGGTAAAGGTTAGACATATAGGTGACTTATAAGTTACTTAAGTGCAGTGTAAAATGGCTGTGAAATAACGTGGACGTTATTTCACTCAGGCTGCAGTGGCAGGCCTGTGTAAGAATTGTCAGAGCTCCCTATGGATGGCAAAAGAAATGCTGCAGCCCATAGGGATCTCCTGGAACCCCAATACCCTGGGTACCTCAGTACCATATACTAGGGAATTATAAGGGTGTTCCAGTAAGCCAATGTAAATTGGTAAAAATGGTCACTAGCCTGTCAGTGACAATTTGGAAAGAAATGAGAGAGCATAACTGTAGGAGGCTGGACTGGCTTGTAGTGAGTACCAAGGGGTACTTGCACCTTGCACCAGGCCCAGTTATCCCTTATTAGTGTATAGGGTGTCTAGCAGCTTAGGCTGATAGATAATGGTAGCTTAGCAGAGCAGCTTAGGCTGAACTAGGAGACGTGTGAAGCTACTACAGTACCACTTAGTGTCATATGCACAATATCATAAGAAAACACAATACACAGTTATACTAAAAATAAAGGTACTTTATTTTTATGACAATATGCCAAAGTATCTTAGAGTGTACCCTCAGTGAGAGGATAGGAAATATACACAAGATATATATACACAATAGCAAAAATATGCAGTATAGTCTTAGAAAACAGTGCAAACAATGTATAGTTACAATAGGATGCAATGGGGAAACATAGGGATAGGGGCAACACAAACCATATACTCCAAAAGTGGAATGCGAACCACGAATGGACCCCAAACCTATGTGACCTTGTAGAGGGTCGCTGGGACTATTAGAAAATAGTGAGAGTTAGAAAAATAACCCTCCCCAAGACCCTGAAACGTGAGTGCAAATTGCACTAAAGTTCCCCTAAGGACAAAATAGTCGTGTTAGAGGGAAAATGCAAGGAAAACACAAATCAGCAATGCAACAACGATGGATTCCTGACTGAGGGTACCTGTGGAACAAGGGGACCAAGTCCAAAAGTCACAAGCAGCTCGGAGATGGGCAGATGCCCAAGAAATGCCAGCGGTTGGTGCAAAGAAGCTCTTACTAGGCTGAAGAACTGTGAATACTGCAGGAACGACAAGGGCTAGAGACTTCCCCTTTGGAGGATGGGTCCCACACGCCTTGGAGAGTCGTGCAGAAGTGTTTTCCCGCCAGATGGACGCCAACAAGCCTTGCTACACGCAAATCGTGCGTTTGGCGTTTTTGGACGCTGCTGGGGCCCAGGAGGGACCAGGAGGTCGCAAATTGGACCTGCAGAGAGAGGGGACGTCGAGCAAGACAAAGAGTCCTCACTGAAGCAGGTAGCACCCGGAGAAGTGCCAGAAACAGGCACTACGAGGATGCGTGAAACGGTGCTCGCCGAAGTTGCACAAAGGAGTCCCACGTCGCCGGAGACCAACTTAGAAAGTCGTGCAATGCAGGTTAGAGTGCCGTGGACCCAGGCTTGGCTGTGCACGAAGGATTTCCGCCGGAAGTGCACAGGGGCCGGAGTAGCTTGCAAAGTCGCGGTTCCCAGCAATGCAGCCCAGCGAGGTGAGGCAAGGACTTACCTCCACCAAACTTGGGCTGAAGAGTCACTGGACTGTGGGGGTCACTTGGACGGTGTCGCTGGATTCGAGGGACCTCGCTCGTCGTGCTGAGAGGAGACCCAAGGGACCGGTAATGCAGCTTTTTGGTGCCTGCGGTTGCAGGGGGAAGATTCCGTCGACCCACGGGAGATTTCTTCGGAGCTTCTGGTGCAGAGAGGAGGCAGACTACCCCCACAGCATGCACAAGCAGGAAAACAGTCGAGAAGGCGGCAGGATCAGCGTTACAGAGTTGCAGTAGTCGTCTTTGCTACTATGTTGCAGGTTTGCAGGCTTCCAGCGCGGTCAGCGGTCGATTCCTTATCAGAAGGTGAAGAGAGAGATGCAGAGGAACTCGGCTGAGCTCATGCATTCGTTATCTAAAGTTTCCCCAGAGACAGAGACCCTAAATAGCCAGAAAAGAGGGTTTGGCTACCTAGGAGAGAGGAAAGGCTACTAACACCTGAAGGAGCCTATCACAAGGAGTCTCTGACGTCACCTGGTGGCACTGGCCACTCAGAGCAGTCCAGTGTGCCAGCAGCACCTCTGTTTCCAAGATGGCAGAGGTCTGGAGCACACTGGAGGAGCTCTGGACACCTCCCAGGGGAGGTGCAGGTCAGGGGAGTGGTCACTCCCCTTTCCTTTGTCCAGTTTCGCGCCAGAGCAGGGGCTAAGGGGTCCCTGAACTGGTGTAGACTGGCTTATGCAGAATTGGGCACATCTGTGCCCAACAAAGCATTTCCAGAGGCTGGGGGAGGCTACTCCTCCCCTGCCTTCACACCATTTTCCAAAGGGAGAGGGTGTCACACCCTCTCTCAGAGGAAGTTCTTTGTTCTGCCATCCTGGGCCAGGCCTGGCTGGACCCCAGGAGGGCAGCTGCCTGTCTGAGGGGTTGGCAGCAGCAGCAGCTGCAGAGAAACCCCAGGAAGGGCAGTCTGGCAGTACCAGGGTCTGTGCTACAGACCACTGGGATCATGGAATTGTACCAACAATGCCAGGATGGCATAGAGGGGGCAATTCCATGATCATAGACATGTTACATGGCCATATTCGGAGTTACCATGGTGAAGCTACATATAGGTAGTGACCTATATGTAGTGCACGCGTGTAATGGTGTCCCCGCACTCACAAAGTTCAGTGAATTGGCTCTGAACAATGTGGGGGCACCTTGGCTAGTGCCAGGGTGCCCTCACACTAAGTAACTTTGCACCTAACCTTTACCAGGTAAAGGTTAGACATATAGGTGACTTATAAGTTACTTAAGTGCAGTGTAAAATGGCTGTGAAATAACGTGGACGTTATTTCACTCAGGCTGCAGTGGCAGGCCTGTGTAAGAATTGTCAGAGCTCCCTATGGGTGGCAAAAGAAATGCTGCAGCCCATAGGGATCTCCTGGAACCCCAATACCCTGGGTACCTCAGTACCATATACTAGGGAATTATAAGGGTGTTCCAGTAAGCCAATGTAAATTGGTAAAAATGGTCACTAGCCTGTCAGTGACAATTTGGAAAGAAATGAGAGAGCATAACCACTGAGGTTCTGATTAGCAGAGCCTCAGTGAGACAGTTAGTCACTACACAGGTAACACATTCAGGCACACTTATGAGCACTGGGGCCCTGGGTTACCAGGGTCCCAGTGACACATACAACTAAAACAACATATATACAGTGAAAAATGGGGGTAACATGCCAGGCAAGATGGTACTTTCCTACACAACCCCCCCCCAAACGAAGGACAATAAGACTAGCCATTACCTGATGAGTCTTCATTGTCTAAGTGGAAATATCTGGAGAGTCCATCTGCATTGGAGTGGCTACTCCCAGGTCTATGTTCCACTGTATAGTCCATTCCCTGTAGGGATATGGACCACCTCAACAATTTAGGATTTTCACCTTTCATTTGTTTTAGCCAAAGTAGAGGTTTGTGGTCTGTCTGAACAATGAAGTGAGTGCCAAACAGGTATGGCCTCAACTTCTTCAGAGCCCAGACCACAGCAAAGGCCTCCCTCTCAATGGCAGACCAACGCTTTTCTCTAGGGGTCAACCTTCTACTAATAAAAGCAACAGGTTGATCCTGGCCCTCAGAATTAAGTTGTGATAGGACTGCCCCTACTCCTAATTCAGATGCATCAGTTTGGACATAGAATTTTTTAGAGTAACAAGGGCTTTTCAGGACAGGTGCAGAGCACATGGCCTGCTTCAGCTCCTCAAAAGCTTTCTGACAGTTTGCTGTCCATAATACCTTTTTAGGCATTTTCTTGGATGTGAGGTCATTAAGAGGGGCTGCAATGGAGCCATAGTTCTTAATGAACCTCCTGTAATACCCAGTGAGGCCTAGGAAGGCTCTCACCTGAGTCTGAGTGGTAGGGGGAACCCAATCAATAATAGTTTGGATTTTCCCCTGAAGTGGTGCAATCTGTTCCCCACCAACAAGGTGTCCCAGATAAACCACCTTACCCTGCCCTATCTGGCACTTTGAAGCCTTGATAGTGAGGCCTGCCTTTTGCAGGGCCTCCAAAACTTTCCAAAGGTGGACCAGGTGATCATCCCAGCTGGAGCTAAAGACAGCTATATCATCCAAATATGCTGCACTGAAAGGTTCCAGCCCTTGCAGGACTGTGTTCACCAACCTTTGAAAAGTGGCAGGTGCATTTTTCAGACCAAAAGGCATTACAGTAAACTGGTAATGTCCTCCAATGGTAGAAAATGCAGTCTTAGATTTAGCATCTTCTGACAATTTGATCTGCCAATACCCTGCAGTCAAATCAAAAGTGCTTAGATACTTGGCAGATGCCAGTGTATCTATGAGCTCATCTGCCCTGGGTATAGGGTGAGCATCAGTTTTGGTTACCAAGTTGAGACCTCTATAGTCGACACAAAACCTCATTTCCTTCTTTCCATCTTTAGAATTGGGTTTTGGTACCAGTACCACAGGAGAAGCCCATGGACTGTCAGAGTGCTCAACCACTCCTAGTTCCAACATCTTCTGAACTTCTTGCTTTATGCAGTCCCTGACATGGTCAGGCTGCCTATAGATCTTACTTTTGACAGGTAAACTGTCTCCAGTATCTATAGTGTGCTCACACCAAGAAGTGGTGCCTGGCACAATGGAGAAGAGTTCTGAAAATTGTCCTAGGAGATTTATGCAATTATCTTTCTGCTCAGCAGTAAGACAATCAGCCAAAACTACACCTTCCACAAGAGCATCTTGTTCTGTGGAAGAGAAGAGATCAGGTAGAGGATCACTGTCTTCTTCCTGTCCCTCATCTGTTGCCATGAGCAGGGTGAGATCAGCCTTGTCATAGTAGGGTTTCAGGCGGTTGACATGGAGCACCCTAAGGGGACTCCTGGCAGTGCCTAAGTCAGCCAAGTAGGTGACTTCACCCTTCTTTTCAACAATTGTGTGGGGTCCACTCCATTTATCTTGGAGTGCTCTTGGGGCCACAGGCTCCAAGACCCACACTTTCTGCCCTGGTTGGTACTGAACCAAAACAGCCTTCTGATCATGCCATTGCTTCTGGAGCTCTTGGCTGGCCTGAAGGTTTTTACTGGCCTTTTTCATGTACTCAGCCATCCTTGATCTGAGGCCAAGTACATAATCCACAATATCCTGCTTAGGAGCTTTTAAAGGTTGTTCCCAACCCTCCTTTACAAGTGTGAGTGGACCCCTAACAGGGTGTCCAAAAAGAAGTTCAAAGGGGCTGAAGCCCACTCCTTTCTGGGGTACCTCCCTGTAGGCAAAAAGGAGGCATGGTAGAAGGATATCCCATCTCCTGCGGAGTTTTTCAGGGAGTCCCATAATCATGCCTTTGAGAGTTTTATTAAATCTCTCCACCAGTCCATTTGTTTGTGGATGATAGGGTGTTGTGAACTTGTAAGTTACACCACACTCCTTCCACATGGCCTTTAAGTATGCAGACATGAAATTGCTTCCTCTGTCTGATACTACTTCCTTTGGGAAGCCCACCCTGGAAAATATTCCCAGGAGGGCCTTTGCCACTGCAGGAGCTGTAGTGGTCCTTAAAGGAATAGCTTCAGGATATCTTGTGGCATGGTCCACTACCACCAAGATAAACCTATTGCCTGAAGCAGTAGGAGGGTCAAGGGGGCCAACTATGTCAACCCCTACCCTTTCAAAGGGAACCCCAACCACAGGCAGTGGGATAAGGGGTGCCTTTGGAGTGCCACCTGTCTTGCCACTGGCTTGACAGGTTTCACAGGACTTACAAAATTCTTTTGTGTCCTCAGACATCCTAGGCCAATGAAACAATGGTACCAATCTGTCCCAAGTTTTCATTTGACCCAGGTGCCCAGCTAAGGGAATGTCATGTGCCAGTGTTAGGAGGAACTTTCTGTACTCCTGAGGAATCACTAATCTCCTGGCAGCTCCAGGTTTAGGATCCCTATGCTCAGTGTACAAGAGGTTGTCCTCCCAGTAAACTCTGTGTGAGTCACTGACATCACCATTAGCCTGTTTGACAGCTTGCTGTCTGAGACCCTCTAATGTGGGACAGGTTTGCTGTGCCACACTCAGCTCCTCTCTGGCAGGCCCTCCTTCACCCAAAAGCTCAGCAGTGTCTGCTTCCAGCTCCTCTGGTGTAGGTTCTGCACAGGGAGGGAATTCTTCTTCCTCAGAAGTAGAATCCACTGTAGAGGGAGGGATAGTAGGAAGTGGTTTGCTTCTACTAGCCCTAGCTTTAGGGAGCACTTGGTCCATTGTTCCAGGATCCAAGCTTCCCTGTCCTTTTTGCTTTTTGGCCTGAGCCCTTGTCAAAGCAAAAATATGCCCTGGGATGCCCAGCATTGCTGCATGGGCCTCCAACTCCACATCTGACCAAGCTGATGTCTCCAAATCGTTCCCTAATAGACAGTCTACAGGTAAATCTGAAGCTACCACAACTTTCTTTGGACCAGATACCCCCCCCCAGTTGAGATTTACAACAGCCATGGGGTGGCTTTGTGTTATGTTGTGAGCATCGGTTACTTGGTACTGGTGTCCAAGTATGTGTTGTTCAGGGTGCACCAGTTTCTCAATCACCATTGTGACACTGGCACCTGTGTCCCTGTAGGCCTGGACCTCAACACCATTTATTAGGGTTAGTTGCTTGTACTTCTCCAAGTTATGGGGGCAAGCAACCAAAGTGGCTAAGTCAATAGCCCCTTCAGAGACTAAAGTAGCCTCTGTGGTCTCCCTAATCAGACCAACCCCAACTAAATTACCAAAAGTGAGCCCAGCTACTCCCTTGGATTGGCTATTAGTAGGTTTGCTCCCACCACCACTGCTATTAGTAGGGACACTAGGTGTAGCAGTAGGGGTTGTAGTGGTAGGAGCTGTGGTGCCTTTCTTTGGACAACTGGGATCTGTTGTCCAATGGCCTTTTATTTTACATAAATAGCACCATGGTTTCTTTTCCTTGTTCTGATTAAAGGAGGATTTGGGCCCACCACCCCCACCAGAGTGTTTTTGTGGGCCTGATGAAGACTCATTTTTAGATTTGTCCCCACCCTTGTCAGAAGACTTACCATCCTTCTTTTTGTTGCCATCTTTGTCACCCCCTGTATGAACTTTTCTGTTCACTCTTGTTCTGACCCATTTGTCTGCCTTCTTTCCCAATTCTTGGGGAGAGGTCAGATCAGAGTCCACCAAGTACTGGTGCAACAAATCAGACACACAATTATTAAGAATATGCTCTCTCAGGATCAAGTTATACAGGCTGTCATAATCAGTAACTTTACTGCCATGTAACCACCCCTCCAAGGCCTTCACTGCCTGGTCAATGAAATCAACCCAGTCTTGTGAAGACTCCTTTTTGGTATCTCTGAACTTTATCCTGTACTGTTCAGTGGTTAAGCCATAACCATCCAGGAGTGCATTCTTAAGAACTTGGAAATTGTTAGCATCATTTTCTTTTACAGTAAGGAGCCTATCCCTACCTTTTCCAGTAAATGATAGCCATAGGATAGCAGCCCACTGCTTTTGAGGGACATCCTGTACAGCAC